>NW_007741797.1:9753-11489 GCF_000696425.1 Galeopterus variegatus | reverse complement strand
GAACTGGTCTCCACATGGGATCCGAACCCTTGGCGGGAGCGCCGCCACACTCCCAAGCGGCACCACGGGGCCGGCCCATGTGTTAATTTTTTAGAATTGTTTTTTTGTTTGATTAATGGCTGTGACAGCCATCGCTAAAAATCTCTTTAGAAGTTCTGATATTTGTATTATATTTTCTAATTACTTGAATAATTTGTTGAGTATAATTCTCAGGGCAAGTGTGAGGAGTGGGAGAAACTTGGTCTTCTGGTTGTGGCTGTTTCCTCCATTGTAGCAATTATAAGTTACACTGACTATTGAATTCGTATTTTTTCTTTCAGTGTCCACTTGGGAAAGTCTCTTAGAACAACCCCCTTCTCAAAAGCTAGCACACAGTTCGTGGCTGTGTTGGCACGGAACCCACTCATAGTCATTCTTGTCTTTCACTGTTTGTTGTCTCTAGTCATTATTGGAGGTTTCATTGCCAAGACACCTTAAAAATTTTTTTAGTTAAAGTTCTTATATTCACACAGTATTTGGGGTTGTAGGTTATTCTCAGCTTCATAGATTTTTATTTTAGCTTTCCTACCTCATCCCTAAATCTTGTTTTAAAATATCTTCTAGAGAATTCCTCTTGTCTGAGTATGGCCTTAGGTTACATTTGTGCAAGCATTTAAGCTGTGCCAGAGGGTATTCGTGATTTAAATTGTATTCCTTGACCTGTAGAAAGCTTGTACCATATTTACAGTTTCACTGTAAGGGTATTGACTATCTCTTCTTGACACCCTTTCCATAATTTTTAATGACAGCACAGTACTTTGAAGGGAGAAAAACTTAATTTAACCATCCCCTATCAGACATTTATTTAGCCCACTTTTTTTTTTTTTTTTTGCTTAGTGGGCACGATGATGTACATTTCAAGGTACTTGACTTTTTTCACGTAGTTTCCGAGAGGAATTTCTAGGTCAAAAGGGATCTGTAGACATTTTAATGTCTCCATGTGGGTGCTCCCAGGTTGCTCTCCAGTGGTGTTTTATCAGTTTATAAAGCCACCCACAGTATATGCAAATACCACTTTCACTGTACTGTCAGTCTGATTTCTGATTAAAAAAGAAATATAATTTTAAAACTTGCTTATGTTTAAGGGCTTGAGATTGTTTAAGTACAAAGAAATATTTGAATGGTAATACCAGTAGTTGTTATAATAAACTGTTGTTAACAACAGTTACAAGCCTCTTGTTAACTTCTTTTTTTGTTGATGTAGGACTCTCGTTGGGGAGATAGAGATTCGGAAGGCACATGGAGAAAAGCACCTGAAGCAGATTCCGAGTGGAGAAGGGGCCCACCAGAGAAGTAAGTGGTGTTAAGGAAAGTAGTACCACCTAATCATAGGTTCTGTGAATATCTTATCAGTGGTTTTGTTTATTTGATTTATTTAGTATGTGTAGGGAAAGGAGAGCTGTGAGGAATTGTATGTCTGTTACTGAAATGTTTTTATAGTTCACTTCAACATTGTTGTGATTATTGACTTTTAAACATCTTGAGAAGTACGTGCTTCAGATTTTTCAACCTAATCTAACAGTATTGAAAGTTCCATAACATTTTTTTTCCTTTAGATTTATTAAGTAGATTGAACCATCCTTTAAAGTAACTGCTAACAATAGGCAAGAATGCTGGCTTTTTTTTTTTTTTTTTCAAAAGATGACCGGTAAGGGGATCTTAACCTTTGACTTGGTGTTGTCAGCACCACGCTCAGC
>NW_007741797.1:2211-5449 GCF_000696425.1 Galeopterus variegatus | reverse complement strand
GGAGCGCCGCCGCGCTTCCCAAGCGGCGCACTACAGCAGTGCGCCACCGGGCCGGCCCTTTTACTCTTCTGTGTATTCCAAACTATTATTGAGAAATGGTTGTCCTTATCCCCTCATTTATCTCTGAGAATCATAGTACAGATTTAAAAAAAAAAATTCGAGGTCATCTAATTGAACATTCTCTCGTAACCTGAGAAGATGGAGGCTTAACGTGTGTAGCTGTCTACAGGTTGTATACCTGTTTGGTAATGGAACCAGTCCAGGGTCTTTGCCAGTCCATTGCTTTTTCCCTTTGGTTTAGGGCAATCAGTTTTATTTCCCTTAAATTACCAAAAGCGCCTTTTATTGTTGGTAAAAGTTGCAGCTTGCTCCCTCTGTCAGAGCAGCGCTTTGCACTGATAAATCTAGACCAGCATTGTTAAGTACAGTTTTCTGTAAGGATGAAAATGTATCTGTACTGTCCAGTATGGTAGCCAGCAGTCATGGTTGGATATTGAGCACTTGGAATGTGATTGGTGCTACTGAGGAAATGTCTTAATTTATTTTAGATAAATTTAAGTAGCCACATGTACCTAGTGGCTACCGTGTGGGAAGTATAGAAGTAAATAGGTGTTCTTGTTTTCTCTCCATGCCTGAGGGTATCAGATTGAGGTTAAGGTACGAGTTTAAACTTTGTTCCTGCTATATTTGTAAACTCTGAGCACCAATTTGGGTATGATGTATTCACTTATAATTACCCATGTAGTCTTAACAACAGCAAAAACTTATTTTAAATTGCTACAGGGATGAAGGTGGCTGGAGAAGAGGGCCAGCTGAGGAGTCTTCGAGCTGGAGAGATTCGAGTCGCCGTGATGATAGGGATAGGGATGACCGCCGTCGTGAGAGAGATGATCGACGTGATCTAAGAGAAAGGCGTGATCTAAGAGATGACAGAGACCGGCGAGGACCTCTTCTCAGATCAGAACGTGATGAAGGTATGGAGGTTACATACAGCTGCTGAAATATTAGAGAACCATCATTTCTGGAGGAATTTTGGGTTCTATTTAATTATCTCATAAATTTGTTATCAGTACCAAAAATAAGATAAACTGATTTATATATGGTTCTCACACCTTACTCAATGGTCAGCCTGTGAAGTGAGTTCATCTCTAAATTCAAAGTACAGTAGTAGACTAAATTGGATAAAGTAAGGTCCAGGCAGATAAGCATAAAGTGTAAACATTCTTTCTCTGAAATTGTAATAGTTGAAACTTTAGTAAAAAACACCTTTAGTGTGTTTAAAATGCCCATTGAACTTAAGTACTTGTCTCACAAGCTTTTAATATTTTGTTTGCACAACAGGATCATAAGGGTATTTCTTATTTTGGGGGGGCTCCGGCGGGGCCGGCTGGCACTGGGATCTGAACTCTTGACCTTGGTGTTATAAGGTGGCCCTCTAACCAACTGAGCTAACCGGCCAGCCGGTATTTCTTCTGTTATAGCCATAGTTTAAAACTGCCATATCTTTATGGCTGATTTGCTGTTAAAATTCTTCAAGAGCCAGGCATCCTTTTAATTAAAAAAACTTTCATTCAGCTAGATTTTTGTCACCTTTTCTTAAAGTTTTATACCAATTAGGACACTTCCCCAGGCTAATGATTTCTTCTTTTTTCAAATTTTGAGTTATATCTAAGTCTGTGTGTTATTTTAAAGATTTGTCAGAAATTATATCAGAATGATTAAAATGTATGTAACTTTTATTGGTTTTTAATTCTGATTCTGTATTAATCTTTAGTACAGGATTTCTGAGTAATTTGAGGTTTTAGTTTGCTTAAGGTCTGTTTATTTAGAGCCATAAGACTATAGTACAAACTTCTTTTTTTTAATTAAATGTTTCAGTAAGTTCTTGGAGACGTGCTGATGACAGGAAAGATGACCGAGCAGAAGAGCGGGATCCTCCTCGTCGTGTTCCTGCCCCAGCTCTTTCAAGAGATCGAGAAAGAGACCGAGACCGGGAAAGAGAAGGTGAAAAAGAGAAGGCCTCGTGGAGAGCTGAGAAAGATAAGGAGTCTCTTCGTCGTACTAAAAATGAGACTGATGAAGATGGATGGACCACTGTACGACGTTAAGTCTCAAGAAGATGAGTTCAGACTCGTGTCTCACATAGTTTTGATCACATTCAAGGATTATTATACTTGTGCTTCAACCAATCTAAATTGGATTCTTAAATGTTGTTTCACCATAACACAAAGAGCATGAACTTGTATTAATGCTATATAATAGGTTGATCATGCACTGTATCCACAGAAAGTTGGAAAATTATGCCATTTTCTGGAATTTAAGGTGTTGCATTATTTCATCAATTATTTGTTTACAAAAAAGAAAAACTAAAAAATAAATTTAAAATGTGAACCCTTCAAGTATTGAGTAACACCTGTATCTCAGTATAGAACTGATCTTTTTTCCTTTTGATTTTGAAATATCTGATATTAAGTTGGATTGCCGTAAGGTTCTGTTAAAGAAAATGTTTAAGAACACCGTTTAAAGCAGTGGATCTGAAAGTTTTCACACCATTAGCAGTTGAAACATACCTCTTTGGATATTTTGAGGTATTTACTATTAACTAAGTTTAGAAAGTTTTTAGAATCACTATAAGTGCAGTAAACATTACAAGCATTGGATACTACAGTGGAATTTTCTGTAGATTTTACTTGAGAGAAGAGTATAAAGTAATTTGCAGTTGTAACTGTAACGACAAGAATACTGTTCAAGTGTGAATCCAAAACAGTACAGCTTTTAAATTTTAAAGCATTTGGTAAACTATTGCTGAGTTTTTTCTGTTGCCATTAGCAAACTGCTTTTCCATTAATGGAGAATTCATGCCTTTCAAGCATTTTAAATATGACAATATTTATAAATGTATGATTTGGAGGGATTGTTTAAATTCTTTTTCCTAATTTTCTTTCTCTTCAGGATAGATTCTTTTCAACAAGTAATTTGTAGTAATGACTGTGTTGACTTCAATTTTGGAGTGTAGTAGCTATGTTAAAGATTAACTATTGGTTTTATTGAAGCCAACACAGAACTTGCTGCTGTGTTTTTTCCTCGGTGATAAATAAAATACTTACAGAATTTGTTTTAGTGTTGATTTGTGGTTATAGTTAAAATGTTTATAATGGTAAGTTTGCATATTCACTTGAGTTTATTTTACTTGAGTTTTTATTTTTTTCCTTTTTTTGTCTTTTTTCGTGTCCGGCAA
>NW_007741797.1:0-1322 GCF_000696425.1 Galeopterus variegatus | reverse complement strand
TGTTTCATGTCAAAGAAAATAGAAAATAACCTAAATATAACAGAAAGCAAATGTGGCTAGCATGTTTCCCCTGAAATGTCCTCCTTCATTAATTGAGAAACTCCTAAGTTTCCTTGTAATGTTGTCCTCTGAGTTTGTGTGCATGTTGTGTGTGAAGCAGAACCTTGGATTTTCACCTGAAATTAGAAAAATCATAGTTAATTTCAGGGTATATTAGTTGCAAATTTATATTGGCTCTAGGCATTTACATTATTTCTGTTGTCGAGTAGTGGTGAGAATTTCCGTTGGTACAAGCTGTAAGGCCAGAAGAAGGAAAACTGATGCTTTTTTACCTAAATAGTCAGATGTAGTAGCCTTTTCTGTTTGATGTTACCTTTGATGAAAATCACTTAACACTTTCTTAATATCTGATATTTCAGGCAAGTGGAAGTCTTAAAAGGTCTTGTGGGGAGAGGGTCTTTAATAAGTGAAAGAACTTAAGATCAATGAATACATTTGGGGCAGTAAACTGTTACTAGAGAGCAGAACTGTACATGTGACATCTCAGATAAGCTTTCACAGGTGATTCATTTAACCAGATCTGTTTAGGTGTTACAGATGCCTGTGTAACAGGTCTTAAGGCTACTCTGCAAATTCATTCTTTTCTTTCCAGGTCCTTTTTCAGATATACTGTTTACCCAAATTCTTGCCGTGGGAGTCAGAATCCAAAGAATAGGAGGAGGGCAGAAGAGTCCGATGCTTTGTGATCCTGCTCTTAGGTTTCCACTCTCCAGGATGCACAATACTCCCTCCTCCCCCAGTATTCATTAACAGGTGTTAAGGGAAAACTGACCAACCACCCTACNACTCCCTCCTCCCCCAGTATTCATTAACAGGTGTTAAGGGAAAACTGACCAACCACCCTACTCACTGATGGATGTACTACGTGGTCTTCCAAGTTTGCAGTGGCTTCTGCATTCTTAGAATAGCACTACTGTTAATACAGGTAGATGTGAGGGTGGAGACATCGGCCTGATAAAAGACTCTATAGCCCACTAGTTGTCCATAGTGGCTACAGGAGGAGGTTAGCATCTAGATGTGAAGGATGTTTTTATATCAAGAACTACCTGTGTTTTGTTTTTACCAAAGACATTTTGACTAGATTGACTTAATTTTATGTCTAACTGAAATATATGGGACACTATCGGAGCAATGTCCTTCATTGAGTGGCTAAGAACAGACTAACAACTTTCCTTTTGTTTCCCTTGAAGTACACATATTTGATATCATTTTTTTTTTAAAAGATGACCGGTAAGGGGATCTTAACCCTTGACTTGGTGTTG
>NW_007741796.1:24367-24818 GCF_000696425.1 Galeopterus variegatus | reverse complement strand
TTACAGTGCCCAGTAGCAATCCAGAAACTCATGATAGATGTGGAAAGGTGGCATTGGTGTCTGCACTGAAGTACCAGAAATGAGAGGATTTTCTGCTGAATGATTCTTACCCTGGTCTAGAATTAGTAATTCTGATTCCCTACAGTCATTTATTTTAAAAGCACAATATATTTAATGACACTGCTTGTCATTTTAACTTGGGGTTTACATATTTCCACATGTGGATGACCTTTGGATAGTAAGTCTGATGTGATTGTGGAGTAGATTGATCTGTTCTCAACAATGGGTACCTTTTACACTAAGGTTATTTAAATGCAAGAGTATTGAACGAAAGGTTGTGTTCTAACCAAGACTGATGAAATACTAAACAATTATTTAGTATCGGGGTAGATGTTGTGAAATTTTTAAATAAAAGAAAGCATTGAAAGTGACTAATTTGAGACTGGCGGGG
>NW_007741796.1:23407-23930 GCF_000696425.1 Galeopterus variegatus | reverse complement strand
AACTCCTCGGGGGAGGGTCCCTCAGCACACAATTCCTCTTTGACTCCCCCCCTGCACGGGTTGGCCCTTCTGGAGAGCTCACTAGTAATTTCAATGTAGCTCGAGGGGTCTCCAGGCTCCCCTCTCCCCACCAGAAATCAGTTAGCCGTTCTTCCAAACTGAGGTCCCCAGAGATGGAATCTGCCTCCCGGGAAGAGGGAGTTTATCTGGGGCCGACACCGAGGGTGTGGTGGAGCGACGATCTGGGCGGGCTCCTCTTCCCTGCCCCCCCGACGCTGGCCCGGGGCTCCCCACGCTACCAGCCCCATCTGAGATCTGCGGGGAGAGTTTGATTGTAGGCTGGTCCACAGGCCCCGGTGTGCCCCATGTCAAGGTAAGCAAATGGCACGTCTCAGTGTGGAGCCACGCCAAGCAGAGATGGCTGGCCTGCCCTCACTGAGCCGACTGTCTCTGCCCCCACCCGAGAAAATGGAGGCAGCTCTGTTGTGGGTGCCTAGCCTGGTGTGGTAGGCGGGAGCCAGGC
>NW_007741796.1:2014-22574 GCF_000696425.1 Galeopterus variegatus | reverse complement strand
GGCCAGTCCACAGGCCCCGGGGTGCCCCACATCCAGGTAAGCAAATGGCATGTCTCAGTGTGGAGCTGAGCAGAGATGGCTGGCCTGTCCTCACTAAGCTGGTCGTCTCCGCCCCCACCCGAGAAAATGGAGGCAGCTCTGTTGTGGGTGCCTAGCCTGGTGTGGTAGGCGGGAGCCAGGCGGGCGGGGAGCAGTCGGGCTTCGCCCCGCAAGTGGGGCTGGGCTGGGGGTGACTCACAGAGCTCTCAGAGTTGGGCCGGTCCGGCGCGTTTCACTCCATTTCTGCGCCGGTTCTGCTGGCTTTCTTGGCCTTTGTTGTCTGGGCTGATCGCTTGTTCCTGCAGCAGGGCTTGGGTGCTCTCAGGAGTCCTCTTCTGTGTCGGCCCCAAAACCTCGAACCTGCTGACGCTTGTTTGTCGATGTAGGATCCTAATCTGTGTTTTTTGGGTGAGCAACAGAAACCAACTTATGTATCTGATGCAAAATGTTCAGTTATTTTTTTTATAAAGGTGGGAGTATCTAAGAGAACACAAAAGACTAGGATACAGTCAGCCCTCAGGAAGACTGGGTTCAGAAAATGGAAAGCCATCCGGTGCTTTCCCTTTCTCTCTCCCCCTTTCTTTTCTGCTCCACTTTCTTTACTCTAGACTTTGATGATCTGCTGAATGATTCTTACCCTGGTCTAGAATTAGTAATTCTGATTCCCTACAGTCATTTATTTTAAAAGCACAATATATTTAATGACACTGCTTGTCATTTTAACTTGGGGTTTACATATTTCCACATGTGGATGACCTTTGGATAGTAAGTCTGATGTCATTGTGGAGTATATTGATCTGTTCTCAACAATGGGTACCTTTTACACTAAGGTTATTTAAATGCAAGAGTATTGAATGAAAGGTTGTGTTCTAACCAAGATTGATGCAATACTAATCAATTATTTAGTATCGGGGTATATGTTGTGAAGTTTTTAAATAAAAGAAAGCATTGAAAGTGACTAATTTGAGACTGGCGGGGTAGCTTAGCTGATTAAGAGCATGGTGTTGATAACACCAGGATTCAATCCCTGTTCTGGCCTGTCGCCACAAAAAAAGAAAGAAAGGAAGAAAGATGACTAATTTTGCTCACTAATTTTGGGAAATAGTTTATTTTTGTAAATTATGGGGGGGTGTCTAATTTTAGCATGTCTGTGTATAGCTATTTTTCTAACGTTCTGCCCACGGGTAATAATGAGAGTATTTCTGCGTACAAGTGCAGAAGACAAAATGGGCGAAACACAAACTGCTTCCTCCTGTCATCTCACAAAGAACCTGCACATTTCACCACAATGGTGATTTTCGATTGATGTTTTATTTGTTGGTATATGTGAGCTTCTAATGAGAGAGAGATTTTTTCTTCCTCTTCATATGCCTGACAAAACAGTCCCAATCAGACTATATAATTCTAAATAATATGCTCGTTTTGATATTTCTTAATGTAGAAAAATGTTTACTGACTTTAAAAGGAGTGAGGGATTTAGTTTTTAAAAGGAGTGAGAGATTTAGTTCTTTCCTTAAACTCTCCCAGATACACAGACACACACACACACATACACATTTTCCATTTCTCTTATCTTCCCAATATACTTACATCATGAGTTTTGGTTTAATTATTCTATCAATTATTGTGTCTCTGCAAAATGAAATCATAGCTAAGCCATAAGAAGTGCTGTTGTTATATTTCTTTTTTATTCATTTTTCCAACTTTCACTAGACCTGCCACCTCATCCTCAATCTCTCTGCAAGATTTACATGCCCACCAGGTGATCCCTCCAATTCATCTAGGGTTGGTTTTCCCCCTCTAGGTTTGTGAGTGGAAACAGCTTCCCCTATTTTTAGACTCGAGAGCCTTACCTTGATGGTCCTCTTCACCTTGGTGACAGCATTATTTTAGTCCCTTCATTACATTATCTTGAACCACCTGAGTCTGTTTTCTGATTTTCTAACTCATAATTTTACAATCTCCTGTTGTTAATCAAATTTCTCACTTTTGTATTTCTAATATTATTTTGAAGTTTTTATTTTTGTTATGGTATTTTTAATTTACAAAATCTATTTTGCTCTCTGAATGTTCTTTTAAACAGTCTCCTGTTATTATTATTATTTTTTTAACTATTCTACAAGTTTGGAAAGTTATATAAATTCTTAGTTTTTCTACTTTCATCATCTCTGTAATGGAATAATAGTAGTAAACCCACTTCATGGAGTTGTGAGGAGGAAAATGAGATAGTAATTGTAAAACATTTGTGTATTATTTACATAGGGCTGCAATAACGAATTATCACAAATTGAGTAGCTTACAAGAGTAATTTATTCTTTCACAGTTCTGAAGGCCGGAAGTTGAAAAGCGAGGTGTTAGCAGGGTTGGTTCCCTCTGGAGGCTCCGAGGGAAACTCCAGCCAGTGCCTCTCTCCTGCTTCAGGTGGCTGCTGCCAACCTGTGCCTTTTATTGTCTTGTGGCAGCATAACTCCACTGTGCCTCTGTCTCCACATGGTCTTCCCTGTGCCTTTGTCTCAAACCTTCCTCTTCTTTCTCTTATAAGAACACTAGGTATTGGATAGCTTCATTCCTTTTTCTGTTTTTACATGAATGTTACCTTTACTTATTACTCTCTCTCTCTAGTAATGTTTGTTCTTATTTTTGGTTTTCTGACATTGATTAAATAGTATCAATAGTATTGTATTTTAACGTAAATGGTCAATCATTTTTAGTTTACTTTAATTTGAATCCTCCACACTTGATTTATTTCAAAGCACTTTTTTTTTGCAATTTTTAATTATTTTTATTTATGTCTTCAGTCATTATGGAAGAATTTTCCAAAAGTCTTTTTTATATCACAGGCTATGATTTTTCCCTATTCTATATCAAATATGAGCTTTCTGCTTTTAATCTTTTAGAATATTTTAATCTATTATTTTTGACATATGTATTTATATGATATTATTATAACTATTAGGATCGTCACTATTCCAGTAAATTTTTAGATGTTATTCAAAACCTATATCCTTTTACACTTACTAAGAATTAAAAATAGTTCTCAAAAGTACTCTTCTCAGATATTCAGAAGCTCATTCTGTGAATTTCCCCTTTCTTTTGACTCTTAGGTCTGAAGTTTTCTTTCCCATCTTATGCATATTCTTTTTCTGAAGGCGCATGTTATATTTCTCTTACTCTTTTGCCATTCACAAAATATATGGTTTTATCTAATGTTTTATGCACTGTATTTGTATGCAAATTGGTATATGTGAGGCTTAGTCTTAGAATAGAAGATTATTCTGAAAGATTATTAAAAGTGTTATGAGAATTTGGGGAGTGATCTGAGAAACACGTACAGAGATGTTACACTAGAAGACAAGTTTGGTTAGAAAATAGTAGCTGTCAGATTTGCTCAGTGTTGAAGTTCTTATTAAGTGCCATGCATATGGGAGGAACTTTCTAGAGGAGGCAAAACTTCTCCTGAGACTTGAATATCAGGAAGAGTTAACCAAGTAAAATTGGAAATGTTTTATAATGCTCATTAATTTTTTCTGTTTGAAAAGCAGTATGGTTCATCAGAAAGCATTCATTCCAAAAAAAATTATCAATCAGCCATTTACTACAGATTTATGTGCCACCCATAAAAAGACCACAGGTGGATGCATGTGGTGAGGAGATCAGTAACTTGTCTCATTCTAGTTCCAGCTCTTCAATTGCATCTTTATTTGTGGGCATCTGGTCTGCACTTAATAAGTGGCCATTCTCAGGGCACCACAAGGTGAATGTTCTTTCCCTTTTAGCCATTCTGCTATCATTTTAATGTTTTGCTCTCTGTCTCCAGGGCTTTACTGTTATCTGAAGTTTCTTGAGTGAGTGGCCTGGTGTTTGACTTCTTCAGTTCCCTTGAAGATAGGCTCTGGTGAAATTTGGCAGAAGGCAGGCTGGAGTGCGGGGGCAGTGATGGTGCATATTTTCAATATTTTAAATGTAGCATATGAAAGACAAACATAAATTTCTATTTAAAAGTAGGCAATTTTCCATTTACTGTATATTGTTAATGGTAAATTAATGATAGAATGGGTATATTACAAGTGGGGTGTAATTTTCCTCATTCATTCCATAAGAAGTCAGTAACTTTTTTTTCCTCTTTCTCCAAAGAAATATAGAATCAGACATATTGCAGGAATTCCAGAAATAAATCATCTGTTGAGTCTTGAGAGTGAAGTTTGAGCTCCTGCTGAGATATCCGAAGGACTAGAACTTAATAAGCAACCCGAAGACCGAGAAATGGTATTGCCCAGAGGACAAGACCACTGGTCCAATGAAGACATTCTGAGTTTACTGGAATCCATGGAGAATAATCTCCTGTTCAATAACAGTCATTTGTTTAAAACAACCCAATCACATCTATACTGGGAAAAAGTAGCTTTTAAAGATTTTTCTGGAGAAATATGTAAGCTCAAGTGGTTAGAGATTTCAGTTAACTTGAAGTTCCATGCTTTGAAAGAATTAGTCCTGGAAGCTAAGGAGCACATTAAAAATACCTACAAAAGCAAAAACTGCAAGAAACATCCAGACTTCCCAAAGAAGCCCCTAACTGCATATAACCACTTTGTCAAGGAAAACTGGCCTCAGTACTCTCAAAGGAACCCTGAGCTGACCAACCAGGAGCTGAACAAGTTGCTGTCTGAGAAGTACAAGGAGCTTCCAAAGCAGATAAAGCAGAAATATATTGAGGATTTCCAAAAGGGGAAGCAAGAGTTTGAGGGAAAACTGGCTCAGTTCAGAAAAGACCACCCTGATCTAGTTGAGGACTCCAAGAATTCTGGTGTCCCCAAGAGGAGCCAAATCAAAACCCAACAGAAGTTTCAGAGAAATGTGAAAGAAGTGAGGTCTCCTTCAGAAACTGATGAATTTTCCAAGAAGATGAAATTCCATGGAGAACCCTGGAAGCCCCCTATGAATGGATACCACAAGTTTCACCAACATTCGTGGTCGAGTAGGGAGCTGCAACATTTGACCCTAAGACAGCGGATGGTGGAGACTGGCAGATGCTGGCAGCGCATCCCACAGGGCCTGAAGGAACATTATAGCAGCCAGGCTGAGGAGCTACAGAAACAGTACAAGGTGGACCTGGATCTCTGGCTCAAGAGTCTGTCTCCCAAGGAATATGTTGCGTACAAAGAGGCAACCTATACTAAGCGTAAGAATAGGCCCACAACAGGAGGCCCAAACCCCAAGTTTAGACGAACCAATCTGCAGTCCTTACCAGCAAAGAGTCTTCAGGAAGGACTTGGAAAGGAGCAGGGACTGGAGGTTCTGGGGACAGCATCACCAGAGAATTTTCAAGTCAATTATCATCCCTCATGGGGATCAGAAGAGAATAAGAAGGAAGACGGGGAAGAGGATGATGGCAGTGAAGATGAAGGTGAAGAGGATGAATCTGAGGGCAGTGGCTCCAGCTCATCTTCCTCAGGGGACTCAGATTCAGTCTCCATCTGAGCTTTGTTCATACATGAAGGGTTGTGAAGCATGTATAAAGCAAATGCACTTCACAGGGCCTGGTTTTCCAAAGCCTTGCAGTTTCAAATATTGACCTTGCAAAGGACAGGAAATTTACCCCAGGCTGTATAGTCTCTGTTGTAAGATAAAGAATTGTAACACAGCAAGATTGCTGATTCAAAGACAGACAGGTTACTGATTGATATGTAAAGATACGGGAAATTGCTGTAAGAAGAGAATGTTTGCTAAAATAAAGCTTTTGTTGCAAATTGCATTATAGAATGTCATCTTACTGAATGTTACCAGCTTCTTTTGTTAAATTGGTTAAACTGTACTTAGCAAAATCCCCACCTATGTTATCTTCCTGTAACTTTCTGGTCTGGAGAATAAATGCAGGAGAGAACCCCAATTCATGGTTAATTTCCCAAATGGAAGGAATTCCTCTATCTTGAGGGTTCTGGGAGATTAACCCCTTTTCAGGGCTTCTCACTGCTCAGAAGAGATAGGCTTTGAGTAATCTTTGGTGGCTCTTCCACCCAGGGGAAAAGGGCTGACAAATCCATGGGAGGCAAAGCAACAAAGGGTTGAACAAAGAACTTTCCAGCAAAAGTTCAGGGCATCCATGTCAAGGTGAGAGAACTCTTCTGCTCCTTTTTACTTCCTTGCTTCAATATAACATAGGACAAGTTGGGAAGAAGGCAACTTGGAGCAATACTCTCTGTATTGGGTCCATAAATTGGGAGGTGAGAACCTATTTGGAGAATGAGTATAACTATGAGTCAGGTTGCCCCTGCCCTATCCCTCCAATATTACCCCTGGAGGAACTTTATGCAGTTAAGGCTCTCAGAATAAACAAAGCGATGCTTGGGATGTGGGGGACACACTGGATTAGACTGAATATTCCTGAAGTAAGAAATTTTAGTTTGCTCATTTTTATCCTGCCAGAGGTGGTAGGGGTCACCCATGAGCCTGTGACCCCACCTTCTCTGTGGAACTGTCTCCCAGGGCCCTGCACTGAATCTAGAGTGGGGAGTATTTGATGAGAGGTAGGGCAGGTGCCTTAAGAAAATTGTCACACACCTGATATCTCTCTCTCTTCTCCTTGAAGTAAGTAGTTGGCCATTCCCACACCTGGAAGTGGGCAGAGTCGTAGAAGCAGAGTCTATATGTGTAGTTATGTCTTAGCTCTTAGTGAGACTGTTCTTACTAATTAAAAAAATGTAAATTAGAAAAACAAACAAACAAAAAAACTTGTGTGCTTCATTAAAGTGATGTTCCACATAGAATCAATGCCTCATGGCTTTAGGCACTGGTTTTCCAACTGGTGTTTGTATTCATTCTGGACAGAAGTGCCAAATGCTTCCTGCTCCTCCAGATGTAAATNGGACAGGAAATTTACCCCAGGCTGTATAGTCTCTGTTGTAAGATAAAGAATTGTAACACAGGAAGATTGCTGATTCAAAGACAGACAGGTTACTGATTGATATGTAAAGATACTGGGAAATTGCTGTAAGAAGAGAATGTTTGCTAAAATCAAGCTTTTGTTGCAAATTGCATTATAGAATGTCACCTTACTGAATGTTACCAGCTTCTTTTGTTAAATTGGTTAAACTGTACTTAGCAAAAACCCCACCTATGTTCTCTTCCTGTAACTTTCTGGTGTGGAGAATAAATGCAGGAAGAGAACCCCAATTCATGGTTAATTTCCCAAATGGAAGGAATTCCTCTATCTTGAGGGTTCTGGGAGATTAACCCCTTTTCAGGGTTTCTCACTGCTCAGAAGAGATAGGCTTTGAGTAATCTTTGGTGGCTCTTCCACCCAGGGGAAAAGGGTTGACAAATCCATGGGAGGCAAAGCAACAAAGGGTTGAACAGAGAACTTTCCAGCAAAAGTGCAGGGCATCCATGTCAAGGGGAGAGAACTCTTCTGCTCCTTTTTACTTCCTTGCTTCAATATAACATAGGACAAGTTGGGAAGAAGGCAACTTGGAGCAATACTCTCTGTATCGGGTCCATAAATTGGGAGGTGAGAACCTATTTGGAGAATGAGTATTACTATGAGTCAGTTTGCCCCTGCCCTATCCCTCCAATATCACCCCTGGAGGAACTTTATGCAGTTAAGGCTCTCAGAATAAACAAAGCGATGCTTGGGATGTGGGGGACACACTGGATTAGACTGAATATTCCTGAAGTAAGAAATTTTAGTTTGCTCATTTTTATCCTGCCAGAGGTGGTAGGGGTCACCCATGAGCCTGTGACCCCACCTTCTCTGTGGAACTGTCTCCCAGGGCCCTGCACTGAATCTAGAGTGGGGAGTATTTGATGAGAGGTAGGGCAGGTGCCTTAAGAAAATTGTCACACACCTGATATCTCTCTCTCTTCTCCTTGAAGTAAGTAGTTGGCCATTCCCACACCTGGAAGTGGGCAGAGTCGTAGAAGCAGAGTCTATATGTGTAGTTATGTCTTAGCTCTTAGTGAGACTGTTCTTACTAATTAAAAAAATGTAAATTAGAAAAACAAACAAACAAAAAAACTTGTGTGCTTCATTAAAGTGATATTCCACATAGAATCAATGCCTCATGGCTTTAGGCACTGGTTTTCCAAGTGGTGTTTGTATTCATTCTGGACAGAAGTGCCAAATGCTTCCTGCTCCTCCAGATGTAAATAACTGTCACCCTTAGCATTCAGGGTAGATTGAGAAATACATAGAAATATATAGACATAAATAGTACAATATTTTGTTACAGTATCTGGTCTGTCTGAATTCATGCAATAGTATCATTGCTTTAATTATTTTGGTTTACTTGTATGTTTGAAAATCTACTGAAGGCTACTGCCTTCTCATTAGACTTTTCTGCCCGAATATGCCTAGCTATTGTTGTATTTTGTTGTCATGAATATTAGCATTACAGAAGTAGTTGTATCCTTTTGATATGAACATCATCGAGGACTGAGTGTTTATTTTACTCTTTCATATTTTATTGAATTGTTATTTATCAGTGTTTTTCTAGGTAAACAATAAGTTACAGAAAATAATGGCAATATTTATGATTTTTATACTTCTAATTTCTTTCTCTTTCTAAATGTGTTGAATGGAATATCCAGAGCAGTGTTAGCTAATAACAGTGATATGTTTGTGTCTTGCTTCCGGCTTTGAAGCTAATGCTTACAGGATTTGCAACCATGGAAATTGTGCTCATACATACATTTGAAATAAATTATAGCATTTTAAGAAGATGCCTATTTACTTATATTATTAATTGGTTTTAGTTCATAATGTGTTGTAGTACATTGAATTGTGTCCCCCAAATTTGATATATTAGAAACTTGGCCCCCACTGTTACTGATAAGAGGGTGGGAAATCCTATTATGATAATTGAAAGGTGGAGCCTCGAAGTGCTGATTAGATTGTAGGAGCACGCCATAGTGAATGGATTAAAAACAGTGGTCAAGGGCATGGTTCTGGGGGCTTTAAAAGAAGAGAGAAGAGAGTCTTTCTTTCTCTCTCTGCTCATTCTCCTTCTACCATCTTGCTATGTGAGATGCCTGGGTCATTACTGCCACCACCAGAGGGAATTTGGACTTCCCAAGCACAGAAAATGTAAGCAATAAATTTCGTTTTCTTAATAAATTACACAGTTTCAAGTATTTTGTTATAAGCAACAGAAACAGAGTAATACATGTGTATTAATTTTTATCCAATGCCTGTTATCATATATCAATGTGATTTTTCCTTTGTATATTAATCAGGGTTCTCCAGAGAAACAGAAATAATATAGAGGAAGAGAGAGAGAGACTTGTTATGAGTAATTGGCTTACACAGTTATGGAGCCTGATAAATTCCATGATCTGGTATCTGCAAGCTGGATACCTAAGAGGGCTGTTGGTGTAGTAGTTATGAGTCTGAAGGCCTGAGAACCAGGGAACTGATAGTGTAAATCTCAGTCCAAGGGCAGGCCCTCAATAGGTTGGATGATTTTTGGGGGGAGGACAATCTGGTTGGATGATTTTTGGGGGGAAGACAATCTACTATGTCCACCAATTCAAATTGACACACGAAATTAACCATCACACTTAGTTTTGTTAATAGAAAGAATTCTATTCTGTGCTAAAGAATTACCTAATACTGAGAACTTGTAACTTTTCAGAAATAAATCGACTTGGCTATGCTGTATTGAAAACATGACTAAAATTTATGCAATTCCTTCAACCATTCTTATGTCAGATATGTTATACTTGTGCAGCGCTTCTGAATCTATTTAGAAAATTTGTTACCCCTAAGTTTTCACATTGCATAGTCTAGGTTTGCATTGTTTATTTTCCTCCAGACTAATAAGACCTTAGGGGTGCTGGAAACAGAACACTATATATTTAATTAAAGCCCAAAGAATTCTCTCACTTTTTTCCCCAGAAAATTGAAAGAAAATGTACATGTGGGAAAGCAACTAAGGGGGGAAATCTGTCACATAACTGTTTCAGACACACAGACTAAATTATATTAATATTTACTCTCTTTCACATTGCAGAAAATTGTAGAAAAATTGAATGGTAAATACAGAAGGGGTTAACTATGTTCTGTAATGTGCATGATGTCATGGAAGACCAGAGGAAGGGCAGGTATACCTTCCTAACAGTGATGCTTGAGCTGAATATTCAAGGAGCTGGTATGTCAAAGAGGAGAAAGGACATTTCAGGGTTATGAAGTTTATATATTTAATACACTCATTAACTGGCTCTCATTTATCAGACTTTCCTTTTTCTCACATACTATAAATTCCTGGTTTTCCAACATGGCCTTCTCCGATTCCTTTGCTGTTTTCTTTTTCATGGGGATCTGCTTATTCTCATCTTAGTCTATGCTCCTTTCCAGCATGAACTTATCATGCCCTGCGCTTTTATCTATCATTCTTAATGGAGATAATATAAGTCACAAATTCATGTAAACTCCAAATATAAAAGCTCAGATCACAAAGTGATTATTTCATTGATGTTTTCATCATAGTTTTGCTCTGGAACAACAAAGGAGAAATGTCTGAAATTCAGTATTCACTTTACTTCCAAATGTAGCTCCTTCTTTGAGCATGCTCTTCCTCGGCAATGATACCACAGATCACCCATCTGTCCAAGTCTTTTTCATTTTATATACTTACAAACGTTTCCCCTGTTTCCTCTCTACCTTCCCAATGAAGGTGACCAGGCTTCTCATCACACAGTCATAAACGTGAGCCCCAAAAGGGTTGTCATAGGATCTTCCAAGCTCTAGTAAAATTTTAATAAATTTCTCGATAATTAATTTTTTATTAGCTTTGCTGGTTGTTAAACACAGAATAAGTAGAGGAGAATAGATTAATGAATGAGAAAATATAATTTAACAATTGACAATTTAAAAATATTTTAACAATTAAGAGAAAAATATTTTTAATATGAGATATAAAGGAACAGTTAAGAGAAAAATAATTTTAATATAAGATATAAAGGTCTTTAAAAGCTTTATCCTAGCTGTGTGTCTGTATACATGTATAATTATATCCATATTATGTATTTTATGAATATATATAATGCAGACTCTTAAATATGTTTCCATGTTTTATTTTCTTAAAACTAATATTTATTAAAGTCTATTTTCAGTTTTTACCTAATAAAAAAAAGAACTAACAAACAAGGCAGTTCGGGCCCAAAAAATGTCTAATATTTTTACTGCTTTAGAGTTTTATAAGCAGTTTCAGTAGTATGTTAAGTGTAAATATGTGCTTTTCTTATAGCTTCTGGGGATTTAGAAATTTTTATATGAAGTCTAGATGGCTGACGTGTTGAATGTATTTAGAAAACACTGTTGCAGGTTATGTCCTTTGTTTCCCTCAATGACATTAAATTTGCAAAACCAGCTTTAGAGACCTGATTCCTTTTACCTCAAGATCTGAAGATCCTATAATCACATTTGCCACTAGGAGGTAGTGATCGTGTAGCCCAGGCTAGGTAGTGAGATGTACAGATATAACTGGGGCTCTGCTTACAAATTTACATAATGCATTTTTTAATTAATTCAGCACCTACCCACTCTTTTTTAAGACTCGTCTTCACTCTGTGAGATACAAAGATGAAAGTCATAATTCCTGACTTCATGACACTCACAGTAAAAGGCAGCATTATTTGGACAAAAAAGCACAAATACTGAAATTGGACACATATAGATTACTATTATGATAAGATAGCATTGGTTAAAATAACTGTCTCTTTTCTTATGTTTTCTTACCTATATATTCATGAATTTGGAATAAAATTATAGCTAGATTTTATGAAGTGAAGGTTAGACTTAATGCTTAGGAAGTGTCTCTAATAGCAGATTCACAGAAATTGTGAGGTTGATTTCTATCTTTCTTTCTTGATTTCACCCATAATCCATATTTCCCCTTTACAGAATATCAACAAAAGGAAATTTTAAGTAATACGTATTATATAGCAAGATGAATTACGTTAAAATAAATAAAAATACAATTAGTGAATTTTTTTGCAATGCACATGCCACAATGACTACAATTTTGCTAGAATTTGGTCTCGGTTTTGACCTAAACTATCAATCCAGATATATTTTTAAGGAGCTCTTGTGTTGTATATATTGGTACATGCTAATGGTAGGAGACTTGGTTGCAATGGCAATTGATAGAAAGTGCAGCACATTTTTAAAAATGTAAAAAATTTTCTGAAAGGCCATTAAAGCGGGGTTTGTCCTTGATAAAATAAGTGTTCAGTAGAAGAAGAGGTATTGGAAGTGGTGTCCAGAGAGAGGGAATAGCATACCCCAAAAATTAAAGGGAAGGAGGGTGTGATGCCTTTGGAGAACTACTTCTATTATTCCTTTGTCATGGTCCTCTCTTACACACAACTTGTAGAAACTACTAAAAGTACTAAAAACACTGAGATCTGGGTTGGAGGCATTTTTTGTTTATACATTTCCTGTTTTCTGATTTATTCATGAGCAAAAGACAACTGTCTGTAGCCTTGACACTGTCATTTTAGTGGCTTGCTGCTTAGTGACTCCCCTGTTCTTCTATATCTGATTTAAATCTCAATTATATCTGATTTAAATCTTATTTCAGGAATCAGTTCCTGAAAAATTTCTATTCTCATTACCGTCTGCATTAAGCTACCCTTTCCTATGCTTTTGTGATTTCTTGAATGTTACAGTACATAACACACAGAACAGGGTCTGATGTAAATAACTGTGTTCAATTAAACATATTAACTCAGCCAACTTTCTTGTTGATCAATGTCTTAGTCAGTTCAGACTGCTATAACAAATATATCAAAGTTTAGGTGGCTTAAACTACAAACACTTATTTCTCTCAGTTCTGTTGGCTGGGAAGTCCAAGATCCAGGTACTGGCAAATCAAGTGTCTGCTGAGGGCTGCATTCCTGGTTTGCAGATGGCCATCTTCTTATATATTCAAATGGTAGAGAGCAGAGAGAGAGGAAGCAAACTCTCTCATATGTTTTCTCTTAAGGGCACTAATCCCATCATGAGGGCTCCACTCTCCAGACTTCCCAATAGCTCCATCTCTAAATACAATCACTTTAGGGATTAGGCTTCAACATATAAATTTGGGGGTGGGGGTGGGGGACACAAACATCAGCCCATGGCCGTAGACTATGTGTTTTTATTTATTCACTTACAAAATATTTTAATTCCTAGTATTTGCTTTGTACAATGCTAGACAATATGAATACAATTGTGGACAGGTAAAACTCATCCATGAAGTGAAGTCTACAATCTACTGAGGACAGCAGACACTGAACAAGGTCTCTGACTGTGAGGTGTGTTGCAAAAGAGGCAGTACCAGACACTATGAGAGCAAATAATAAAGGAGCTCAAACTAGTATTACAGTCAATTAACGGCACTAAAGATAATAAATCTGAAACACCAGCTTTAACTGATGTTACCATCGAATTAAGTGAACTAAAATTGGCGTATATTCTTAAACAATAGTCTTTTCTATTTTTTTTAATTATCCCAACCACTGGCTTAAATGAGACTGTCAAGAACAATGAAAGCTACAAAGTTTACTCTGCTTACACGATAACAATTTAGCCTGCCAGAGTTATAGATAGATCTTTTCAGTTCACTCACTACGCTTCTCAACCCTGGAGGCTGAACTATTATGATTATATCATTAGATTTCCTTTTCTCTGTGGCTTATAATTGTGTTAGATGTTTGGAGAACCCCAGAGAGAGAGAGAGACAGGTGGGATAAAGGAGTACAAGGCCAGGCTATTTATTTTACTTGATTATTCCTCTGTAAAGTAACTTGGGTAGGTAAGTTTCCCTTAATAGAAGGTCACAATTCCTATTAAGGGGACTAATTTATTTGACTCTCTTTCTAAATTTCAGAAACCTCTCCATCCATTTTTCCTTCTGTGCTTAGGGGAAATAACAGCTACACAGGCACTGACATTGCTTCCTGCAACTACTCCTTGGATTTTCTGTGTACAACACTTACACCTTGTCCAGAACATGGGTTATAATAGTGAAAAACGGCTGGAATGATGAGCAAGTTTAAAGCACCCAGAGTTAGCTTGCTGGACATCAAGAAAGATGATGAGAGATCCTCTCTACCCTCTTCATTTCTCTGCACTGTGTTATGAGGTAGAGTGGCGGCATTCAGATGTTTTTAAAAACTCCAACTTTGGTAATCCACTGATAGAGAAGAAGACACTGACTTGAATAAAGGAGAGGAAGTGAGGAGAGGGCTTTTGGCTTCTGAATTCAGAGAATGGAGTGAAAAATACATGATTATTGGTCGATTATCTCTGTGCTAAGATAATGCTTAGAAACTTATCACCTTTGCTACTGTTTTGTAATTGCTTGTTTATTTTTTTTTTAGAGGAAAGTGTCTTACCTGGTTCTTTTCTTTGCAACCTGCTTGGCATATAGTATGTATTTAAAAGTCACAGTTTTAATTCATGAATGAGAGAAATCAATAACAGAAGGTAGGCAGAACATCAGCTGGAAGGAAATGTGCTCATTGGTTCTAGGTAAGCCATTAAATGTAAATAGACATTTATAATTGGGCATTTAAAAAACCCAGAAATGGGGTCAATTCCTGACTTTCATCTATATTGTATATAAGGCATTAAAGGAATTATTTAACCCATAGAAACTTCAAGTTGCTCATATAAAATATCAGGACAGTGTCATACCTTGTAGGTTTTCTGTGAGGATTCAGAGCAATGTGTGGAAGAACATCTCAGGCCTGGCACATCATAGTCACCCTTATACATTGTTCCTTCCTTTCCCATATCTGCCTCTAGGTCACAAAAAGGCCTAATGAAAGAGGTTTGAGAAGAAATTGCCCATTCTACTTTTATAAAAAATAGATCATAATAGAAGTAAAATGAAAGAGAAGAAAATTGAATGGCACTGAGGAAAAGATAGCATGAAATATTCAAACTCCAGGAGGCAAAGTAAAATTTAGTATAAAATAAATGAATTTCTAATAGCACATAAAAAGAACTTAGAAGTTGTCTCTTTATTTGAGAAAATAAATCAAGTCAACAATTACAATATCAAAGAAGTGGTAAGTATTGGTTTTAAAAATGGTATTTATCATAGAATTGTTTTTCCACCATGTATTCTACATATTTCAAGAATAAAACAAAAGCAGTTTTCTGAAAATATGAAGGAAGTAGAGACCGTTAACTAAACCAGAAATCCTAAGCTTTTATTTCATTTATCAATTATTCAATCCAACATTTCCCAAACACCTATAATACTAGGCATTGTACAGGGGCCTGGATTTACAAGTGCTGTCATACATCTCTTAGTGACGATAACATGTTCTGAGAAATGCATTGCTGGGCGATTTTGTTGTTCTGTGCACATCATAGAGTGTACTTACAAACCTAGACAGTATAGCCTCCTATACACGCAGGCCATATGTTATAGCCTATTGCTCACAGCCAGCATCACACACACACATGAGTGTGCATTGCACTGCAACATTAAGATGTCCATGATGTCACTAGGCCGTAGAAATTTTTCAGATCCATCAAAATCTTATGGAACGACCACTGCACATGTGATTGGTCACTGACCAAAATGTTATTATGTGGTTCATTACCATAGTAGAAGCTAGACTAGGAAAGGAATCAAGTACCAGATGACCAGATACAGGATTACAGTTTGATGAAAAACCTTTAAAGGCAGGTTTGTGAGGCACTAGAATGGAAACAGGGAGACTCAAATCCAGAAAATTAGCTTTCCTGGATGAAAAGAGAGGAAGTGAGTGCTGAGGTAAGGTTCTAACTTCCTGGTGGTTTGAGGTGGTTGTTCTTTACCTACAAATTGTGTTGTGTTGGTCCATATCCAATGTTAGTTCCTTCTCAGGACTTGATCATGATTTTGTGACCTGAAAGTAGGCCAACTATAAAGGGATTCCCACTCTCCCATGTATTTCATAGTTTGAGTCTCAAGTCAGGAAGTGGGTTGTTTCATTATAGAGAAAGGGGGTGGCAGAAGCAGGACTAGAATTCAGAGCTCCAGACTTCTGATGCCCCAGATTCCATCTGCCTAAAGCCTGGTGTTGGGGGTGAGGAAATGACAGAGTGGGAAAAGTGGCTGAATGAGACTAGAAACTGCTTTCCTCTACCTTCCTCACTTTTGCCAAGTCCTTTCTAACAGGCACATTCACCATATCCTTGAGATGGAAGAAATTGATTTAAGCATTTGTCATTGAGTGCTGGATTTCCACTAGAAATCATAGCCAGTAAGAAGGACAATAGCTTCCTCATGTTAAATAATTATTTTCAGATCAAGTTAGAGGGGTGTGTCATGATGCTGCTTGAGGCTCCCCATTCTGTCATCATTATCTGAGAATCCTTGTGCTGCCCCCAAAGCCCCAGCACCACAGCTCCTGGGAGGTGGCTTTGGAGAAGAGGAAGTCACACAGTTGAAGTCACACCCTGGCAGGGGAGGAAGTGTGCACCAACACATGGCATTTTCCGAACACCTAAACCCATAATAAATGAGTAAAAAGAAAAGAAAAGAGGGGCAAAAGGACAAATATGGCTTGCAGGATACAGGAGCTTTGGAGAGAAAGAAGGCAGTGAACATGTCTTGATTAAACCACAGCAATCTGATATAAATATAATGGAACCTGAATTGAGTGGAAAAAACAGACCATTTTTTCTATCCTCTCACACCACAACAGGC
The DNA here is from genome assembly GCF_000696425.1 of Galeopterus variegatus. NCBI lineage: Eukaryota > Metazoa > Chordata > Mammalia > Dermoptera > Cynocephalidae > Galeopterus > Galeopterus variegatus. Next base: position 5,850 of record NW_007741796.1, on the reverse strand, counting down.
AACAACATAAAAGACAGAACTCTGTGACCAAATGTGTGGGTTTTCTCCCCACACCCTAAACTATTCTGCAACAGGCACCAGCTGGGTGCTCTCCAATTCAATTCCAACACTATACACCTGGAGATAGTGTCAGATTCAACAGGTTAAGGGTTCAGTCCTGAAGACGTCAACCCCCTCCTTTCTGACGCCAGTCTCAAGATACAGGTTGTTTTAACTGTGCTTTTGACAGACTGGCTATAAACTGGGTTTCCCAAAACCCTACTCTTGAGTTTGATTAATTTTGCTCAGTGGCTCACTGAACTGAGGGAAACACTTATGTTTACCTGTTTATTAGAAAATATATTTTAAAGGATACAAATAAACAGCCAGATGAAGATACATACTGTGAGGTTTGGAAGGGTACTGAGTCCAAGAGATTCTGTCCCTGTGGAGTTGGGGTGCAACACCCTCCCTGCAAGTAAGGGGGAAAACCCCCATTTGTTTGCTATCCAGAACTTCTCTTAACCAAATTCTCCTGGGGTTTTATGCAAGCCTCATTACATAGACATGATTGATTAAATCACTCCCTATTGGACAGCAACTTAACGTTCAGCCCCTCTGCCCTCCTGGAGGTTTGGGGGTGGGGGTGAAAGTCCTGCCTTGGTCATTTCTGTGAGCAGCCTCCATCCTGAAGCTGTCTGGGGGCTGCTAAGTCATTAGAATACTCAAAAGTGGGGAATGCATTGAATCTGTTGGTCACTTTGGATAGTATAGACATTTTCCACCAAAATACCAAAGACATTTTTCACAGAAATGGAAAAAACAATCCTAACATTCATATGGAACAACAAAAGACCCTGAATTGCCAAAGCAATCCTGAGCAAAAAAAAACTAAAGCTGCAGGCATAACACTACCTGACTTCAAATTTTACTACAGAGCTATGTAACCAAAACAGCATGGTACTGGCATAAAAATAGACACTCGGAACAGTAGAGCATAATAGAGATCCCAGAAATCACCCCTCAGGCTTACAGCTATCTGATATTTGACAAAGGCAACAAAAACATACATTGGGGAAAAGCCTGCCTCTTCAATAAGTGGTAGTAGGAAAACTGGATATCCATATATAGAAGAATGAAACTAGACACGCACCTCTCACTGTGTACTATAATCAATTCAAAATGGATTAAAGACTTAAGTATAAGACCCGAAACTCTAAAATTACTAGGGAAAAATGTAGGTTAAACACTTCAGGAACTAGGTCTGGGCACAGACTTTATGAACATGAGCCTGAAAGCACAAGCAACAAAAGAAAAAATAAACAAAGGGACTATATCAAACTAAAAAGCTCTGCACAGCAAAGGAAACAATCACCAGAGTGAAAAGACAACCTACAGAGTGGGAGAAAATTTTTGATAACTATGCACCCAACAAGGAATTAATATCCATAGTATACAAGGAACTCAAGCAATTACACAGTAAAAAAAAAAAAACAAAAAACAAATAACCCAATTAAAAAATGTGCAAAGGAGCTGAATAGACATTTAAGGGAAGACATACAAATGGCCAAGAGGTACATGAAAAAATTCTCAACATCACTAGTCAATAAGGAAATGCAAATTAAAACTACATTGAGATATCACCTCACCCCAGTTAGACTATCTTTAATCAAAAAGACAGAGAATAACAGATGCTGGTGAGGTGTGAAGAGAAGGGAACATGCCTACACTGTTGGTGGGACTATAAATTAGTGCAACCACTGTGGAAAACAGTATGGAGGTTTCTCAAACAACTACGGATAGATCTTCCATATGATCCAGCAATCCCACTTCTGAGTATATACCAAAGGAATGAAAATCATCATGTCAAAGGGATACCTGCACTCCCATGTCCATCGCAGTTCTATTTACAATGGCCAAGATATGGAACCAACCTAAATGTCCATCGATGGAAGATTGGGTAAGGAATATGTGGTATATAGACACCATGGAATACTACTCTGCCATAAAAAGAATGAAATTCTGCCATTCACAGCAATGTGGTTGAACTTGGAGAAACTTATGTTGAGTGAAATAAGCAAAGTACAGAGGGATAAATACCACATGTCCTCATAAGTGGGAGCTAAGAGAGAAAGAACTAAGGAAAGAAGGACCACAGTGGTACATTGGATTTGCAGAGGGAGAGAGAATTCCTAGGGATACAAAGTGGAGTAGGGGAGAGGGGATGGGGAGGGAGGTCAGGGATAATTGGGTGGGGGACACGGGGTATAATCACAATTTGTGGCAATGGGAATGCTGCCAGTATGGATCTAGCCATCATATCTTGGGCAAAAGTGCTGACAACCATTTTTGTACCCCATGAATATTCATAACCAATAAAAAAACTAGAATACACAAAGACAGCACTTAGGAGATTCAAAGGATTTTATGAGTTATATGCCAGGAAAGGGATGATGAAGACCAAACATATATTTCACAACATCACAGAGTCACATGTGTACTTTAAAATTTTCATGTAGCCACATTAAGAAGCATAAAAATAACAGGTAAAATTAATTGTGTGTGTACACACATATATATATATATAATATATATTATTTAATATATATTAAATATATATATTGAAATATATATTTTATTTGTATAATATATATATATAATATATTATTTAACCCAATATGTCCACAGTGTTATAAATTTAATGTGTAACTATTATAGAAACTTTTAATTTTTTTTATTGAAACATATTTCTTGTACATATTTATTGGCTACAGGGTTATATCTCAGTGCACATGTACAATGTGTGATGATCCATTCGGGGCAATCAGCATGTTCATCCTTGCCAAACCCAGCCATTTCTTTGTGTTGTGCACATTTGATCTCTCTTCCGGTTGTTCGATAACATGCAGTAAGTCATTGTTAATTACAGATTCCTGGGTCGACTGGACACTGATTGGATTTATTTTTCCTATCTGACTCTGATTTTGTACCCAATAACCAGCTTCTCACCATCCCTTCTCCCCCCTCCCACTCCCACCTCTAGTAACCACAGTTCTTCTCTCTCCTTTTAACAGTTGAATTTCTTCTTATTTACTTGTTTTTTGTTTAGTTTTATTTTGTTCTGTTTTTTAGTTTCCACATATGAGTGAGAATATGCAGTATTTCTCTTTCTGCATCTGGCTTCTTTCACTTTACATAATTTTCTCCAAGCTCATCCACATTGCTGTGAACGACAGAATTTCGCTGTTTTTTGTAGCTGAGTAGTATTCCATGGTGTTTATCTACCACATTTTCATTATCCAGGCATCTGTTGATGGACATTTAGGCTGGTTCCATATCTTGGTTATTGTGAATAGAGCTGCTGTAAACATGTTTAAGGGATACTTGCACTCCAGTATTTACAGCAGCTCTATTCAAAATAGTATAGAAACTATTAACGTGACATTTTACTATCTTTTTTTAGACCAAGTCTCAGAGATCAGTGTGTATTTCACAATGATCACACATCTTAATTCATACTAGTCACATTTCATGTACTCAGCAGTGACTAGTGACTAGAAGCTATGCTATTGGACAGTGCAGAATTGCACAATTCTGTACATTATTTTTCTTTTCAAATTCCTATATTCTTTGAAGAAAAATGAGAAAGAATAGAAGAGCAAGGGGGAAAAGTGAGGATAGAATGGAAAAAGAGGGGCAGAAAAACAGAGTAGGCACTGGTCTGAGGGCAAAGACCCCTCAGTCACAGCCAAAGGTCTCACATGCACTCCTGGATTCATTGAAGGGGCCCTTCCCAGGTCTTCCCCTTCTTTCCAACCTCAGATTCATGGCTCCTCTCTGCAGGTGAAATACTGTGT
>NW_007741796.1:1185-1661 GCF_000696425.1 Galeopterus variegatus | reverse complement strand
TGAAATACTGTGTAGTTAGTGCCAACGGTGATCCACACACCCATGTGGACCTGAAACTGCCGCTATCAACCTAGGAGAAGGATCCAGACACAGATCCAGGGAGCAGCAGGAGCCTTGGGATGCTGGCTCCAGGGGATTTGGTACTGTACCATTGATGGACACTGGGCTTGGACCCCTGCTGGCCCTGGCTGCACAACACAGGCCAAGCCTCTGTCCAGTCCCTTGGTCCTATTACCTCTTCTTGCTCACTCACCAGAGGTAACTGGACAAAGTCTGATTGCTGCACAGGCATCCACCACCTACTGGAAGGATGAGGTGGCTTTAATTGTTGGCTTGCAGACCTCTTAATACTTTGAAAGCCACCCAAGTTTCTGAGGACTTCTGTCCAATGCACAGAGCAGAGAAGCATGGAAGCATTTTCCCCACACTTTCCTGAGATGTGTTCTGTATTGAAGAGGATCTCTCCCTGGACTCCA
>NW_007741796.1:0-1111 GCF_000696425.1 Galeopterus variegatus | reverse complement strand
TCCCAAAGCCTAGCTGAGAAGGCGGTGATTTCTTCTGGAAGAAGAGACTTTAGCTTAAGGGACTTGTCCAGACTTTCATGTTTCCCCTGACCTGTACCTTGTGCCCCAAAAGCTTGATTTTCAGGGGTCTGGACTCACTCTTGCCTCCCTAGATCAGAACTAAGCCCCGAGAGGACCCTGAGTGGTACCTGAGTGAGAGGAGAAAATGCAGGNAGGGGAAAAGTGAGGATAGAATGGAAAAAGAGGGGCAGAAAAACAGAGTAGGCACTGGTCAGGCAAAGACCCCTCAGTCACAGCCAAAGGTCTCACATGCACTTCTGTATTCATTGAAGGGGCCTTTCCTGGGTCTTCCCCTTCTTTCCAACCTCAGATTCATGGCTCCTCTCTGCAGGTGAAATACTGTGTAGTTAGTGCCAACGGTGATCCACACACCCATGTGGACCTGAAACTGCCACTATCAACTTAGGAGAAGGATCCAGACACAGATCCAGGGAGCAGCTGGAGCCTTGGGTTGCTGGCTCAATGGGATTTGGGACTGTACCATTGATGGACACTGGGCTTGAACCCCTGCTGGCCCTGGCTGCACAACACAGGCCAAGCCTCTGTCCAGTCCCTTGGTCCTATTACCCCTTCTTGCTCAATCACTAGAGGTAACTGGACAAAGTCTGATTGCTGCACAGGCATCCACCACCTACTGGAAGGATGAGGTGGCTTTAATTGTTAGCTTGCAGACCTCTTAATACCTTGAAAGCCAACCAAGTTTCTGAGGACTTCTGTCCAATGCACAGAGCAGAGAAGCATGGAAGCATTTTCCCCACACTTTCCTGAGATGTGTTCTGTGTTGGAGAGGATCTCTCCCTGGACTCCAAATTACCACAATTAGAAAGAGGGCAAATGGGATCCTCTGCTGGCTCCCAAAGCCTAGCTGAGAAGGCGGTGATTTCTTCTGGAAGAAGAGACTTTAGCTTAAGGGACTTGTCCAGACTTTCATGTTTCCCCTGACCTGTACCTTGAGCCCCAAAAGCTTGATTTTCAGGGGTCTGAACTCATTCTTGCCTCCCTAGATCAGAACTAAGCCCCGAGAGGACCCTGAGTGGTACCTGAGTGAGAG
>NW_007741795.1:20842-23930 GCF_000696425.1 Galeopterus variegatus | reverse complement strand
GCAGCTAGATGGGGAAAGGCAGAGAGAGGGGAGGAAAAGCTTAGTCAGCACCCTCACCCATGTGCTCTCTCAGATGACCCACAGTCATCTATCTACCTTATCCTCTGGAACACGGCACCATGTTCACAGTGAAAAATAAAACTGTAGAATTTAATCAGTGCCATAATTAAACTAAGGGCTAAATAAGTGGATAAAAAACCATCATGATTAAAAAAAAAAAAAAAAANGGGAGTACATGAAGTCTGTATTTCTACATTTCACTATAAACCAAGGAAGCAGACATTATTTCCCCCATTTTGAGAAGGCAAAACAACGTAGCTGCAGAGATGGCTTTAAACCCTACCTGCCAGCACAGCCTGAGCTCCTTTCGGCCTCCTCTGTCCCACCCTTCCTCCTCTGCCCCTGACTTCCTCAAGAACAGCCTTGGACCCAAGACCTGTGAAATAATGATTTAATTACTAATGTTTTCCCAGTGACATAATTAAATACCCACAGTGAGGTACATCAACCTGAACCTGTTCGAAGGACACTTACGAGGTGCCCTGGAATATTTTTATTCGGGGGCTTCTTCTACACATATTTTGGCTTTTATGGATCTAAAATTACGTTTCCAATTTAGGCCCTAGAGGCAAGAGATGGAAATTTTTATAAATAGCTCCTAGATAGCACATTCTTTTTGGCTCTTCTTAAGGAACTAATGAGGAGACAAAGCAATTACTTTATTGAACAATGCAAGGGATTATCCTCCAGTTTATTATGATCGGTGTTATCTGAACGCGGAGCGTGAAGTGAAGAGACACACTTGCATCATTGAGGAGCCCTCCTGAAATGCCACAACAGACAGCTCATCTGGGGAAGAGCTTGCCAGCCCGAAGGCTCCCACCTGACTCTGCGTCCCACTCTCCTGCAAGTAGTAGAACAGTGCGTTTCGCATTCCTTCATCTCACTTAACATGCCAAAGCGAGATGCACCTGCGCTGTAATAAATGCAGGGATACAGCTGAGGGGGGAAAGAAAAAAATAACAAATGCAGCTAGGGGCCAAAAAAACAAAAAAGGTTTTTGAAGCTAATGACAGTGTTCCTGCCTTTATTGCTGCAGGCAGAAACAGGAAGTTAAAAATCTAAGTGGCCTGAGAAAATATACCATTTAGCAAACTCATTTGCAGGCCTCCAGTTGTATTATCCTAATTTATTTCATTGTTGAGGGTTTTTTCTTTTGGGTACTTTTTTGATCTATTTTTAATGGAAGACTAATGTGCACTCTTTTTCCCACCTCTTTTTTTCACAGGGATTTATTGAGTAGTGAAATTTTTTTAACAGGGATTTATTGAGCAGAGAGTTTTTTTTTTTTAAAGAACCTTTCTTTTTTAACTTACTCCTTTATGGAGGCATTTTTAACTCCTTTATGGAGGCAATGATGGGACTGAGGGGAAGAAATTCCCTCTCCATAATCCACGTGGAAAATTTTCCTGCTGACTTCAATAGGTCATTGAGTGACAGCACCTTGCCCCTTTGCCATGCAGTTCTTATATCAGAATATGGCTCGCAGTGCGGCCGGTCTCAAAAAGGACAAAAAAAAAAAAAAAAGAATATGGCTTTGGGCTGGGGCTCCTCTGGGGCCCACTGCCCAGTTCTGCAGACTACCTCATCTATGTGGCCACTGACTCTCATCAACAACCTGATTAATAAATGCACCATCTGGTTTTCCAGGCCTGCAATACATCTGCAGAATGGAGACATGGAATTTTTCTATTTCTCCTGTGCCCTGGGATGAAGGGAGAGAAAAACTACCTCTTCTGGGCTGAATGCTAAAATCTCTTCACTGTGTAAATAAGTGTCAAGATGATTTTGGCTATTTTCTGACCATCTAGGAGCTTCTTGACTCTTCAAATATATAGAGAGAAAATAGGCTGAGCTGTCTCGGCATTCTTGGAAGAGGGAAAGAAAGTAAAATAAATTTGAAGAATTTCTTGAATAATCACTTCATTTAAGGGAGTCAGTTAGATTGCAGTATGTTCCTAGAGTACAGCTTAATTTAGAAGCATTACACAGTTTAGCTGTTCTTTTGAGTTTCCCACAAACCTGTAAGGAAGGGGGACAGGTATTAATTAGCCTAAAGGGACAGATGAGAATATCAATCCATGGAGAGATGAAATGACATGTTCAAGGTCACAAGGATAAAGTAAGAGCCAGGACTGGACTTATGTCCAGTGACTGTGAGATAAAGTCTCCCCTCCCAACTCCCATGCTCAATTAAGTCCAGCTTCTATCAAGCACATAACACACATAATGAGCCCTAAAGAAAAAGAATTTTCACTATTTTGGAAAGCAATGAATGAAACAACTCAGAGGTATGTTAAGACAATGGAGGGAAGAGAGAGAATGGGGACATACAAGAAGGGACCAAAAAAAAAAAAAAGATGCTAACTTTAAAAAATCCTTAGAAATAAAGGCAGTAGTCAGATCAAACAGGGAACACAACCAACAAACAAGAAGGGGGAGAAACTGTAAGACTAAAAGGCCAAGATGTATTGGGAGGAGTGGCAAGGTATATAACAGTGTTACCAAAAGAGATTAAAAACAAGAGTGGTAAAAAACAAAACAAAATCCCCCAAACCAAACTTTTGGTTAGGGTATAGATTTTCAAACCTGAATTTGATCTTTTTCATATGGAAACTTCAGACGCATTAAAATTAAGCCTTCTCATTCTGAAGTTCGAGATTATACATTTAAGAGAATCAACCAAATAACACATATTCAAATTGGTCAATTCAAATTGCTCCTTTGTTCCAAAAGACGTCCACCTCTGATGTCAACCTTTAAAAATTGGCAGTAACCTGAGGATGACTTGATATTCTACGGAAACTGAAAGAAAAATTTGTGCCATTATTACTTGTTTTTCATTTGTTCTGGATATTCCGGCAAAGGTTTTTCAGTCAGAACCTCCCTCCTGTGTTCTGGATGCAGCTGAATTATCAGGGAAGAGGCTACATGGGAAAGTCCAGGTGTCTCTCCACTTTTGCCTGAAGAGCCATGCTCACTTATTTGTAGGGTCAAGGGCTAGTTTCACAAGCAGCAGTGTGCTTCT
>NW_007741795.1:18712-20393 GCF_000696425.1 Galeopterus variegatus | reverse complement strand
CCTCCCTCCTGTGTTCTGGATGCAGCTGAATTATCAGGGAAGAGGCTACATGGGAAAGTCCAGGTGTCTCTCCACTTTTGCCTGAAGAGCCATGCTCACTTATTTGTAGGGTCAAGGGCTAGTTTCACAAGCAGCAGTGTGCTTCTATGATGTCTCAAGTCAGCCTGCCCAGATACTGTGACTTGCAATCCCCATGTGCTTGAAACTCTCCATAAGTAATTGGATTGGTGACCCACCATTAGTTCCAAATTGGGAAAAGTCACTGAATTGAGAGCACATACTTGGATACGTACCAAACTCAAGACTACAACTTGATTTGGCTACAGCAAGACCAATTGTATAATGATCACAATGCATCTCGACCACCAGCTTTGTAAGAGATGTTTTAGGTGGGATGTTGCACTTTTGTTCCCATCACCTGTTTATAATTTGATTCCATTCGCTGATGCAACAAACATTGAGCACCTTGAAGATAAGATAGTTTCTGTCTTTAAGGAGTTCACAGTCTGGTAGATGAAACAGACGTGAAATAATTTCAATTCAACATGATAGAGTCTGAAAAAGGTAGAAGCTGACAAAGTAGAGGACAGCCCCAATCATAAGGATCAGCTCTGGAAAGGGAGGGTAGAAAGATTACCCTGAAGGATGGGATGCTTTGTGCTGAGTCTTGAAAGATAAAAATCAATCCAAACTCAACGACAATCTCATCACAGGCTGACATACCTCAGCCAAGAAAAACTCATGAGAAATTCTCAGAAATCAATATGTCCCTGTTTTTTGATTTGTTTGTTTTTCTTCAAACCTTTTCTTGATGAGCTTCTAAAATATCTGCCTAGAAACAGACCGTTTGACAACAGACACAAGCTTTTGAAATGACTGTGGACACTAGCAATGGAGACCTCAGGGAACAGTGATGCTGGCTTCCCCACCGCTGGTGCTTCATCTCAGGGACCACATGCCACACTTTCAGAAGCTACACTAACTCTGTCAGGTCATCAGGGAGCCACTTAGCCCACCAAGTAGTGATCTGTGGTGGGAACGAGTGACCTGTGGTGGGAAAGGGATTCCGCGCTTCAATGGTGGAATCCAGAAGGAGCTGCAGGAAACTCAACCATCTTGGCAGGGCTGCCTTTCATCGCTGGCTAGTCATCCCAGGCAGTGACAGGGCATTGCAGAATGCAGCCACTTCTTTCCCAGGGTTGACCCAATGGTGATGTGTCAAAATAGCAAGAGCTAGTCTGTTCTGATGAAGCCCTATGAGAACGTGGCTTAGAAGTTCTGGTAACTCTGCTGCACGGCAAGTTCGCATGCCAGGGTCTTCCTTGTTTCTCTCTCTCTCGGAGTTCTCCAGTCCTGGACAGGTTATCTGACCTGGGGTAATGGACTTGCAGTCCCAGGAGATGAATAGGTAGTGAATAAGAGCATAATCTTTGTAGATCAGTGTTTGGATCCTGGGTTGCTTTTGACTAATTCAGTGTACCTTAGCCTCCTTATCTAGAAAATGGGCACAGTAATGCCTACTTCACAGGATCATTTTGAAAATCAAAGAGAAAAGGGGAAAGATTATCTGTAAAGTGAAAACTAAATGCATGTCATACAGCAAGCACTCAATATATGGTAACTATGATTTTTTTAAGCACCTACTATGTGCTGCTGTGCTACCTAGATTCATCATCTAGCT
>NW_007741795.1:5546-16815 GCF_000696425.1 Galeopterus variegatus | reverse complement strand
AAGGGGATTAATTGCCTTTTCAAACCCCAGAAAGGAAATCTGAGAATTTCTTCTTTCCTACGATTATAGAGGATGCAAATACAACGTACTGCAGGAATAACAAATGCCCTATTTTCTGAGCACTCGCCCATGATTTATGAAAGGTGTACCTCACTGTGGGAAGATAATGCCATTTGAAATGGTCCATTTCATAAATCTATCCCTCTTGTCCCCAGCTGCATACAGGACTACTATGAACTCCTGAATCCAATAATGTTTTCATCCTTTATTGACAAAAAAAGAAAGGACTTTGTTTGGAGCGAGGTAATGATGCACTTACACAGAGTAGCGGCTAACGCTCTGTCTCCAGGGCTTTCTCTGGCAATGGCCACAGAGCTTCCAAGGCGGGGAAACTTGGATAAACAAAATGAAGAAATAATCAACATGCACAACATCCCTAATGTCCTTTTACTGCTAGTGGCATTAATTATAGCATGGGCCCAATCCTCCAAACGACCTCAGAACCAAATGTTTTGTCTGAATGCCCTCTCCACCCCACGACAAATTTATCCTTAGGAATTGGAATATTTCCTATTCATGCATGCACTGCTTCGGTATATCTGCTTGTTTATCTAACTGCAATGATGCTTCCAGAAGAGGATTCTCTGCAAAATGTGATGGTGGAGGCAGTAGGGGACCAATCATAAACTTCAGTGAAATTCATGGTTGTGAGTCTTTCTGGTCATAACAAGGGGGAAGTGATATATACATACCAATGCCATCCAGGCTAAAGAAGACCCTTATGAAATATGAGCAGGGGACAGAAGAAACTTCCTTGGAATCCAATGAAACGGACAGCACAGATGTGAGGAGTGACTACAAATACATGACCGATGCAAATTATTAGACCAAAGGCTGTTACAGTACGCTGGGATCAACCCTCAGGAAAGACTGAAACACATGAAGAGGACAATAAGATGACACATAGTGCTTTGGTGTTATGGATACCAAAAAAGAAAGAAATTAAACTCATTTAGCAAAGAATGCTTCATGCTCATTAAAACGGTAAAAAAAAAAAGTTAACAATGCTCATTAAAACGGTAAAAAAAAAAAAGTTAACAAAAAAAAAAGAAAGAAAGAAAGAAACACGTACATGCACATGCACGTTTAGGGATATTTTAACCTCAGTGTGGATTAGTGCACTTGAGAAAACTCATATACCCACCATTTAGATACTAATGAATGAAGAAGCAGATAAAGCAGGGGATGTAAGATGGAAATGATGTAAAAATGTGAGTTTGAAAGAACTCTAACACAGGATATTCTTCCGGATACTCTGGAATTCGCATATTTTGACTTGTATTTAAAAAGCAATTTCAAGGTCAGCTTCAGTACAGAAATACTGAGCTAAGATGGGAAGTAACCCCATTAAAAGTCTACCAGTATTTTGCATATTTATTTTTCTTCTTCTATAGTGAGCAATGACGACTCATAAATCAAAAAATCAGGGTAAACAAATACCATAGAGGTTATTTTATACAAAATGTATACTCCTTATTCTATCTCTCTATACACACAAACATTTCTATTACTCGAGTTTATAAAGTGTGCAATACTTGCATGCATGCTTTAAAAATCTGCATACATTTGCATAATATAGAAAAAATATATTATTGTCCCAAGTCTCAGAAGACCATGGCCCAAATAAAATGACGACCACCTTAAATGCATTTTTGTATAATGGGATGGAAGTAACATTTATTTTTAAAAGCTTCAGGCCTGTGGTTTTTAAAAAATATAAATAGATTTAAATTTTCCAGTTATGTANAAAAATATATTATTGTCCCAAGTCTCAGAAGACCATGGCCCAAATAAAATGACGACCACCTCAAATGCATTTTTGTATAATGGGATGGAAGTAACATTTATTTTTAAAAGCTTCAGGCCTGTGGTTTTTAAAATATATAAATAGATTTAAATTTTCCAGTTATGTAGATTCCATGGTCTAAGCATGAATATCCTATGCGGGTGGAGGCAGCTGAACTGGATAACCCTGGGTCTCTCTAAAAAGATTCAAGGAACTTTAGCAAAAGCATGTACAAATAATAATAAAAAAAGCATCCGTACCTCTGCGTCAAAAAGATCATCAGACCCATGTCACCTTGATGAAGGAAGAGGTAAGTAAGGTGGGCTGAAAGGTGGAGTGGAATTGGGAGAATTGAAAGTTGCCATTGAAAGGGGCTGTGTTACTCAGAAATAGGAAATTTCCCAGTAAACTTGGGTGCCCCAAAGTCCAAACACTTTTGTGTTTCGAAAAACTTCTTTTTGATAATCTTTGATACTTTGATATTTGATAATTGGATTATTTGACAATTTGATAAAATGGCATCCTAAGCCATTTCAGAAGTCACATGAAAAAATCAGCCCTGTTTGTTTGCTTGTTTTACCACAAATAAATTCCCTGCTCTATTCATTAGAGTAGAATTGAAACAACTTTGGGCTACTTCCAAAAAAATTAAGTCCACCCTCAGAGGATAAACATTTGCCACTGACGAGCTGATGCCAAAGAGTCAAGAATCAAAAGTAAATCATAAAAAGGAAATACTAAAAAATGTTCCCAGCAATTGCAGAGACACTGCATGTCATCCCTAAGGGAAACACGTGACAGAGGAGCAGTTGGAGAGCGGGTACCGCTTCTGCTTCATCTTTAAAGCCCAGCACCCGATTCAGTGTCCCACAGACAAAAGATGCTCTGTGAACACTGTACACATTGACGATGAGACACAGCTGTATTTGTTCTGAATGGCATTTGTCATGAGTAGCATGAACCTGACTTAGAGTCCACTCAGTGGGCAGCAGATTCGATGGGGTCATCATCCTGTCTGAACCCTCAATGGCTACCCATTGCACTCGGAAATTCCAAATTTCTTACCTTGGGCTGAAGGGTGCAGCCTCCACAGATTGCAACGTAAACCCATGTCATCACACTTCATCTCCTACCTCTCTGTTGTTCAGCTGTGCCAAACAAGCACTTGGCACTTGCTGTCCCCCTGCCTGCAGTTGGCACTTGTTGTCCCCCTGCCTGGACCTCGCACTCTCAGTACGCACTTGGCTGCCCCTGGCAATTCAGACTCCTGATTCATTAAAGACCTTCCTGACCTCTATTTCAAATGAACCTACTCGATTCTAACCCCTCTGTATGGCTGTACTCAGTATGACTCACTAGAACAAAAAGGCTTCATCTGCCCTCATTGCTATATCCCCAACAACTGGTACCTAGAAAGTGCACAATAAATAAATACCTGTGGAATGGATGAATGAATGAACTAAGATGTCCAGAAATGACTTTTAATATTTGTGGTATTTAAGAAAATCCTGCTGTTGGCAATCCCTAATACTGAAGTGACATGGCAGCTCAAACAGCTGAATGACCAGTGGATCAGGCCCACCAAGACAGCTGCTAGGAACAGAAAACTGCAGGAAGCAGAGTCCTTGACTTTGAGGGTCTTCCTGCCCCACACAATTGTCCTCAGGTGTTCTGCATTTAGGCCTGATAAATATCCCCATCTCAGTAAACATCATCGGTGGCACACACTGATTACAATTTGAAGGTGAAGCTCTGAAGGACTGTCCGTGCACTAGTCGGAAGAGGGAGAGTTTGGCCAACGCTGATCTACTTCCTGTCTTTTCCCACCTCACCTGTGGCTCATTTCCAGGTGTGTGGAAACCCTGCCTTAATATTTTTTCACTTTCCTCTCAAAACAACCATTTTCTTTCCTGTAGTCCAGGAAGATCCTGACACACAGCATCAGATGATGGTGTTGCAGGGACACAGGGTCTGAGTCGGAATCCCAGCCCTGCTACCTGCTGCTCAGCCTTGAGAAAGTCACCTGTCCTCCCATAGGACGAGGAGGATGACAATGCTTCACAAGAGAGCATTGAGGATTTAATCATATAAGGATTAAGAAATGTTTAACACAGAGCTTGGCACATTAAAAAGCTCAATAACTGTATGTTTAGTACCTCCATTTAATTTACATAAGTGTAAAAAACACTCTATGAAAAAGGATATTTTAAAGCGTGATCCTTACACCTATATCAAATTATCACAATTAAAAACACAGGTGTATTGGTGAATCTGGGTAAAAAGTTGTTCATATTATTCCAGTAACTTTTCAGTAAATTTGAAATACTATTAAAATTAAAAATTCTTCTCCCTGCTCCTCCCACAGAAAATCCCAGATGTATGCCCCTCTTGATGGAAATTTGATATACTAAAATTTTTAAAATTCTGGGAATGGGGGTGACTTACAAAAAGAAATTATTGAGAAGCTGCCTTAAAATTCTTGTAGTTTAAACCTATATTTCAAATTAACTTTCTAGGACAAGGTTTAGTACATATTGTACCAAACAGTATGTGACCATATTCCAAAATCCAAATGGATTACTAATGGATTAATATGCTTTAAAAAGCATCTTTACAAGATTTAACCATGCAAAACTTCTTGCTTCTCTTGGCTTCCATTTAGCATGTGACACCCTGTAATACTTCAAGTTAAAGAGTTACAGAAGCCTAGAATTTTATATGAGCCTGACAGTGATGGATTAAAACCATACTCTAGACATACCTCAAACAGTAGCACTTACTTTTTCTTACTTAACTCATGGCTGATCTACTGAAGCCACTTGCTGGAAACAGTAATTGCTGAGCTGTTGTCAGAAATCTCTCCGTACCTAGTGTGAGTTGGTTTCCAAACCAAAAGGAAAAAGTACAACCAAGACATGTTCCAAAGCCCACGCAGCCTATGGACCTTGCCCAGAGTATACCCGTCAGGAATTTGAGGAGTTCTGAAATTCTGAAAGGTTGACCAGAAAGCAGGTTAAAATTCAAGACTGGCATGGGTTTTAATAGTTTGCTTCAATTGCCTGCTGGCATCCACTCATGTATTCATTTATCCACTGAGCAGTTAAGCCTCCAGAGGAATGGGCTCTGGATAATAAGTCTTGTCCATCTTGTGAAGATCAGGCAAAGCTTGGGTTGCTTTGGGAGTCTTCAAAAGGTTGAGTCATTTAACTAAGCCCTGGGAAAACTCACAATATATACAGACACCTGGAGAACTGTCCAAGGAATTAGGATCCGGGTCAAAGATATGGAAGGCACACACCACAAATATCAAAATCAGCCATGAAACTCATCGCCTTCCCCTATTCCAGCTTCCACTCTTGCCTTCCCTATATTCTGTCCATGAACTACTGTCTTGCTGGTTCTCAGACCAAAAGTCATCACTGCCTCCTTCCTCCTTCCTTACTATCAATGTCCAATCCGTTGTCCTCTCAGTTCATCACCACTGTCCACTCTCAATCCATCCCGCCTCTCCAAACCCACCGTGCCCCCTGAGTTTCAACCTCATCATCCCTCAACAAAAGTACTATCACAATCTCCTAGATCACGATCTCCTAACTTGTTTTTTGGCCCTAGATTCTTCTTCCTTGACATCTGCCCTCTATATGCCTGCATTTAAATCTCCCAGAAACACACTATTACGTTACTGTCCTATTAAATCCACTGCCAACTACATAGAGTTTAAATTCTGGGTCTGGCATTAAAGATCCTCCACAAATGACCCTGCATTTGCAAGGCCTGCATGGTGGTTGGTGAGGGTGGCAATGGCGGGAGTGGGCATAAGAACAGATGGCATCCCCAATCATGTTCTCTATGGGCCTCATAGTCTGACCTGTTATATTTCAAAGATAGTTTCTTCTAAACTATCCTACAACCTTGGTCTTTAGAATCATCATGTCAATATCTCACCTTTTAGAAAATTGCTGAAACAGTATCCTGTGGTAGATGAAGTGTTCAGAGGAGCAACTGACACCTTTGACTCCCAAGCCCTGTTCTCCAAACCCACCTTCTATCTTGTGAAGTGTTCAGAGGAGATGAAGTGTTCAGAGGAGCAACTGACACCTTTGACTCCCAAGCCCTGTTCTCCAAACCCACCTTCTATCTTGTAGAATGTCTTATCAGAGTCTGGATGAGTCTATTTCCTAAGTCCTTCCAGGGAGGGGGCAGGAAGTGGTCTCCTGTATGGACACTGGTGGTTCAACCAGAGGGTGGGGAGCAGGATTCAACCTTCAGCACATTCTCCTGCTGGGTGACTTTATGTAACTCACATCTGCCCTCCAGACAAGGGGGCTGGACTAGATGACCTCGAAATGCCTCTGTGCTCCTCACCTTGTCTACTTGGTCTCCCGGAGGGGCCTGGAACCAGCCTGAGTCACCTCCCTGCTGGGAAGGTCCCTCCTAGAAACCGCCACTTCCCCAGGCATGAGCGATGGGCCAGCTCTCTGTGATGTGGACGAAGTCTGTTTCAGTTCCACAGGGTCCTCCCATGGGGGGAATTCACCCCGGAGGCCGCAGCTGCAAGCTTCTCTTTCAGGGAGGTCAGCGATTCCAGCACTCGGTCGGCACCTCTTGAAAACGGTGCCAGGAACATTTCGAGGACAGCATTTTCCTTGGCAGGTGGGCCTGCTGGCCGGGCCCACTTCAAGGTTTGCAAGAGCAGGAAAACGGCATCTGGGATCTATCTGTGGTTGTCGGTTTGCACATTTTGAGGGGCAAAGTAAAAAAGAACTGTCTGACACAGCATGTTCTTATCCAGACATAGGCTGTGTCTATATGAAGTAAAATGCCAGGGTGGAAAAACAGCCTGTGGGGCACCTGGGATTGTCTGGGGGGGCTGCCTGAGGTCACTGCTTTGTCAGTTTAAGAAGCACCTCTCTGCTTGGTGGACACACCCAGATAGCTTGGTGCCTGCTGAGGAGTTTGACCCAAGACTTCAGGACAGCTTAGACAAAGGGCTACCCCTCTGTGTGTGAAGGCCTGGGGCTCAAGCCCCTTGGGCCTATCAGCAACTCAAGTTAGTCTTGCAAAGTTGGAATTGCTTTACACTTCTGCCCAAGTGTCTTTTCCTCTGCAAACCCTTCTTTATGTCTTGCCCAGCTGGACAAAACTGAACACTTGTTTCTCCGTATTCCAAGCAGACCCGTAAACGATCCGATGGCTCCATATTCCACACTATATTAAATCTAATTACATTTATATCTGCCTCCTCTATTAGACTGTAAGCTTCTGAAGGTCAAGGATCATGTAATAATCGCCTTCGTATACTCTCTCCATGCACAACAGTGTCCCCTGCCAGGTGCATGGCCACTCCCCAGACAGAAGATGGGAATGAGGAGCAGGAAGGAGGCCAGAAGGTGTGTGTCCTCCACGGACACGTTCCAGAAGGGGGACTGCCCTGCCACCTCATTGGCTAGAGTATGGTCACAGGGTCCCGAGAGCTGCGAGGGAAGTTAGGACATGAAATTTCCATTCTAAACTTCATGTACCTCTTGGAAAACCCCTTTAGGAAGAAAGATGGATGGACTGGATATGGGGGACGGGCAGCAGCTCTTGCACAAGAGCATTTCCCGAATCTCTGTCCTGCTTGGGTTTACTTCCTTGCCTGAGGTCAGCTGCTGGTCATCTTTGACAGACCCCCCAGAACCTCCTTCTTCCATTTTCTTTTCAGAGCTGCCTTCTGGATGCTGGCTCTCCCATGGGCTGGCTGCACTGGCAAGCAGTCCATGCTGGCCTTTTAGCCCCCACCGACAGCCCCCGGAAATGGAAATGGAGTCTGGCAATCTTATTCTGCCTGCCTTCTCCACTAGGCTCAATAAATATTTTTTGGATGACAGTGACTCCAGGTATGGCCATCTCACTCAGATCCCAGATCACACTCTGATATAATGCCAGGATTTTTTTCTGTTCTCTCCTTAGCATTGGAAATAGATTTTTAAGCAGTGTTATATAGCAGTTCCTCTTCAAAATCCTTCTTTCCTTTTCTTTAGTAATGTCTTTATAAATCACTGTTATAAAAATAAGGCAAGCAGAAGGAAAAATATGCAGTACCTAGAAACTAAAAATTCAAGTATTTGCTTTTTATGGGACACTTGAGGCTCTTTAAAAAGAGAACTGCTGGAAAACTTAAATACAAAAAAATCACTGTATGATAACATAAAAGCCCAACAGAACTGAATAGTTTTTGAAAATAATTTGAATATTTACACTTCAATTTATGGTCTGAAAATCACCCCCAAACCACATTCTTATTCTTAAATGGATTTTTTGAGAGACCATTAAATACATTTTGATTATTTTGACATGATGTCTACTTGGATATTCTGAGCAATGGTTTAAAAGCAAAACGGGAAATTCCTTAAAAATCTAATGTAAGTATATGTGAATGTATATTATATATACAGAGGCATACATTTATATGCATGCATACATATAAAGTTTAACCAACATCCAACTTAAAGGGGTACTTTTGGTTGTTGTTAGTGTGGGGGGGAAATATTGTAAATTTAACTTGAATGAAGCCTAGGGCTAAAACACATTGTAATTCTCTTGCAGAGAAGCTCAAGTTCAAGTTCGTATCTTTTTATTTTCTAAGACTGAGGCTTGCATGATCACTCAAACTGTGTTTTATACACAACATTACAAAAACACAGCAATGCGGGTCCATAAAAGTGTTGATGAAAGAGAGCCAAATATACGAAATAATCCAGTTTTGTCTTTCCTACTATTTTTTCTCCAGTAAGTCACAGAAACCCCTTCTTAGAATTTCTTACATTTCCTCTATGAGGAAGTGTATTTACAATTATTTTAACAGACTCCCAAAGCATCAAATATCTGTATCAAAAAATCAGCATCCACCTCAAGAGGGGAAAAAATATTCACAGCGAGAAAAGTGGTAGGGAAAGCGTAGGTCCAAACACTTTATTACTAAACTCATGCATTTAATGAACCCAAACATGGAGAATACATTATGTAAATACATACGACAAAGGGCTTTTGAAGTCTAGGTGACCACAAGTATCCAGGATCTGGGACTACGATTTTTTTGTTTAGGCATTCTAGCAAGACTTCATATAACACACACAGACACACACACATGCACACATATACACGAGACTGTTTATTCAGTTTTAAGCACAAATCTCTGCAAACTTAAGCAAAAGGGATAGCTAAGAATACTTAAGTGTCTGGGCAAAAGAATAATTCACTGAACTTCAGTGTTAGAAACAAAAATAAACACAGTAAGAGAAATCTCTACTTAATCTGCCTTCTAAAGAAAGACATTTATTCAAGAAGATACAGGCAAATTACCCCACACTGGGGCACTGAAATGAAACTCAAAATCAGAAACAAAAGATACAAGCCTGGACATCAAGTAAGCTCAATAAATAAGTACTTGATTAAGTCCGATAATTATGCCTTAATTATCTTCCTTCTCTCCAATTTGGATTTAAAGGAGAACACACAACTGCTAACACAGAGTCCTAGTGCAAGTATTCATGCAACTTCAGAGACCCAATAACTAACATCCATACACCAAATATCTACTCAGTGCCTACCTTGAGTCTGGCTCTAGGCTACATCCTAGGACAATGGGAGGAGACAGAATCTCGACCCCCAGCAAACTTACAAACAGACATGAGACAGATACACATGGTAATATTAGAAATAATAACATTAACTGATGGTCTATCATGTGTCAAACACATTGCTAAAACCTTGACATGCATTACCTGAGATAACCCCTGAAGCAACCCACTAAGTATGTCTTATGGTTATTACTTCTGTTTTACAAATGAAGAAACCAAAGTTCAAAGAAATTAAAGCACTTGCCCAAGGTCACCCAGATAAAACATGGACCAAGAGCTGGCTCTGCTGGAGACCAATGTCATGCTCTTTCCATGAAGCTCAAACTCAATTGATTTCTAGGTCACAGGTAACAACCAGCCAGGCATTGAAAATCTTGCTCACAGGTACTAAATACCTTGTTCCTTCCTCAAGACAAGAATCATTTTATATGGGGGAAAACTCAGGCTTGTGAAAGTGCAACTGTGACTTCTTCAAGATCAAAACTGACACTCATCTCCATTAATGCCCACACCCAGGCTCTTTCCAGAAACACAGGCTGCTTCCATCAAGTGTTTCAAAAACAAAAACAAGTTTTCCAACAACTTGTCAACAACTAGGAATGGCCATACTGGCACCTGTTGCCTGAGTATCAGCTCCTGTTGCAAGAGTGAACCAACAAACCACTCCAGCAGTCATGGACCATCTGCAGAGAAGACTAAGTTTGCTTTCTGCAAAATGAACAAACACAGCATCCTAATGCTCCTCAAAGACCAATGGTCCCGAAACCATAGACACAAACTTAGAATTTAAGAAACCAAAAGATATCATGGATAACTACATTTAAATTGCATAAGCCATGCTTTATTTTTGTAGGATTCTATAATGGGCTCTCAACACCTATTAAGAACAACAGTGACCCCTTCTTTCTCCATCTTAATCAATCACATAATCTACTATCTAGTTTGCTCTTCCCTCACTTCTTCCCTTTTCCCATATTCTTTCATATTCTTTCTGCCCAGCCACATCCAAGGTCTGAAACAGTCCCATATTTCACCTTCATTCTCAAGGTATGCAAGGACGTGACCAAATGACAAAATGAGCAAAATCAAGAAATGACCAAACCCTGTTAGGCTGGGGCCAGGGCTTGAGCCAGCTGCTTCCTCTACTTTATTGTTGACCAAAGCATCACTATCAGCATCTTTACCCTCTGAGAGAAAAAAAATATTACGGAAGCCCTGGAAGGTGGAGACTTCCCTTCTAAAATCTTGGCAGAGAACACTTTGCCTGGTTCTCATTGAGAAAAAGAGCTCTTTACAGTTTGGTTGAATCAAGAATATATTTTAAAATGTGCATCTCCTCCCTGTAATATTACCCATTTTTCTTTTAAAGCAATGGATCCCGTGTGGAAATTAGCAGAAAACAACACGCACAGTGAGTTCCTGGTTCAGACACTGGGAACTTAAAGCTGGACACTCGTTTTTGAAGTGTGAGGGCATTTCTTAACACCGAGAAAGGTAAGTATTACCCCCAATGTCACTGACATATTTTGCCTGAGAGCTGTCCTTTCAGACAATAACTGAGAAGTGTGAATCTCACTTTGATACCATTTTAAAACTCTGTGCCTAAATTCTGAACAGTTGAGGGGTTGTTTTCTCAATCCTGGTATGCTGCCACCCAGTGGCAGCAGCAGTCAGCCTTGGTCATGTGACCTATGCAAGGCTTAGTCAATGAACATGTTTTATAGTAGATATAGATGAACGATGTACTCATTATTGTTTAAAAAAAATCTAGAACACATTGTGTGCTAGAGTCTAATGCAGG
>NW_007741795.1:4453-5071 GCF_000696425.1 Galeopterus variegatus | reverse complement strand
ACACTTATAAGAGCTGTGATACATATTTTTACCAATATCTGCTTGTTCATCCTTTCATGGAAGGATTTTATAGAAAAGGAAACTGGATTGCAGTGCTTTAGTAATTTAGTCAAAGATGACCAGTTAATACGTAGCAGAGACAAGTTTTAATTGTGATATTCTGACCCTAAAACTCTTTCCTTTATGCTATGACCCTAATTTTTCAATACATATTTCTTGATAGACATGATCTATTTTTGATGATGACAGTATGACAGCAAGTTCCATTTTTCAAACAAATTTTAAAGGCAACCCCCCAGAAGCAAACAAAGAGAAAAAGTCCTGCTAATCTTAAAGTGTTATAAAATTTGTCTAACCACATTAGAAAGCTCTTTTCTAAAATGCCTGTGAATTCATAGCTTCAAGAACAAGCTTCAAAGTATTTCAGGTATTTTCCCCAGGCTGCAAGCTTCTCCCTTCTCATAGAGCTTTGTCTATGGATTGATAGTTCCTAGCAATCAGCCCATACCACCATTTGTGAAAACTCTGTATTCTTCCTTCCTGTTTTCCAAAGCAGATAAAAACTAATTATTCTGAAAGAACAGAGTTCACATGACTGATTTTCTCCAACAGAAAAAA
>NW_007741795.1:2779-3453 GCF_000696425.1 Galeopterus variegatus | reverse complement strand
TGACTTTCTCCAACAGAAAAAAAAAGCAGTGGCTGCAGCCAAGTCTTTAAGTGTGAGAATGGTATACTATTTCATAGAGGAGTGAAATGTCCCCATTCTCTCAAGAGATTTGTAGGAAAAGCTGCTAACACACATATGAACTGAAAGTTTATATATTTAAATAATTATTATATATATAATGCATGTAGAATTTCCAAACCTATTTTCTGACAAAGTAGATACGCTAGCCCCCACCACCAAGAAAAAATAAAATAAAATATAAACCTGATATCAGAAAAGGCAGGTTCAGGTAAAGGGACATGGAAATCAACTACACTGTATATTCCTAAATTAAAATAATAAATAAACAAATAAATAAAAAGAAAAAGTAGGCTCAAAAAATAGCAGGGTGAATCAAGGACTCACATAGAAGAAAACAACCACTCTATTTTTGGAATGGTCTGGACCAGAAATGATGATGATGATGATGCTATTTTGGTGGGGTGAGGCCAGGGTGGGTAATGTACAAAGGAGAGGAAGCAAAAAAAAAAAAAAAAAAAAAGAATTATGCTTTCTGGATGTGGAATTTTTTCTCTACAGATTATATATTTCTAGCCAAATAAAAGCTTCATTTTAAGTTCTTGCTTTTAGTATAATTAATAAGCTGCTATTGAAATTAGGCCATATTGCTTAGC
>NW_007741795.1:0-360 GCF_000696425.1 Galeopterus variegatus | reverse complement strand
CTTCTCTACTACTGAGTTTAGTATAGGACCTCAGGCAAGTTATTAATTTCAATTGGAAATGGTAAACAGGAACAGCTCTTTGGCTGCCACTGCTATGATGTATCTAATGAAGCTGCATGTTAAGTGTCACCATATTTCCACCTTAAAGTCCTTTTTGGTTTGTTTTGTTTTGCCCTGGGTTCAATCAGAAAGCTACTCTTCTTACCACAGGAAAATAATTAACTACTCATCTCTATTCTTGGAGCAGGCAGCTCAGGAAAGACAACACAAAGTGTTCAGATTTGGAAGCAATGATAATGTAGGATCAGGCAAAGAAAAGAGAGAAGCCAGTTGAAGTTCTGTGACATACAGCTTAAACTA
>NW_007741794.1:23527-23933 GCF_000696425.1 Galeopterus variegatus | reverse complement strand
GTATGTGTATAGCTAGATAGATACATATATACATAGATAGGTAGGTAGGTAGATAGTTTTTGAGCTCTGCCTAGAGTGCTATTTTAATGATGCGAAAAGCCAGAATGTCACTGAAATCTCCATATAAACCTGAATAAAGTATCTCCTGGGTTCTCCAATCCACTTCATCAACCTCACAGTTAATCTTGTGGTCTCTTGTGCTCTCACGGTGAATGGGTAGAATTCCTGCTTGAAGTCCAGTGCTGGTGTGTGCTTTTCAAAACAATTAGATGGTGAGAGACACATTGGCTTAATTTTGCCCGGCAAGGCCTTTTCTATGTCCATGAGGACAGCATGAATGGATCAAAGACCATTTCTGCAATAACCTGTTTGAGATAAAGCACTGGTCTCAGGCTTCCATTCTCAA
>NW_007741794.1:1602-23051 GCF_000696425.1 Galeopterus variegatus | reverse complement strand
AAGACCATTTCTGCAATAACCTGTTTGAGATAAAGCACTGGTCTCAGGCTTCCATTCTCAACAAGAAGGGAACAATTGAATTTATTTATAATGCAACGAGAAAAAAAAGAAAAATGTTTTTGGTTATTTTTCACAAAACACTTAAACCAAAAAAGTGGTAGATTTGTGAATAGCAACCCAGGTAGAGATTTTGATTATGAGAAGCAAATGGTGATGTAGCAGAAGGTGTGGACCCTGAAACTGGTGGCTTTAGTTCAGATCCCAGCTCTGCCTTGGACTAGCTGGTGTTTAGCCTCCATGCCTCAGTTTCCCACCTGTAAAGTGGGCTATGAAACAGTATGTAACTTGTGGGATTGTTGTGGGATTAAATGAGCAATCTATAAAGAACCTAAATTGATAAGTACTATGTATGGCCTGTCATTGTTATTTAATAGTTTAATGTGCTGAGAGGGACCACCAGTTTACTCTTTAACACGTAGTGCAGAATTGGAGGGAATAGCCTAGAAAGCAATATAAGGGACTTAGGTTAGGAATAAAGAAGAACTTGGAAAGTTTTTTAAAGATCTGGGATGGTCTACTGAAGAAGTTGTAAGTGCTTAAAAAATAGATACTTTTAAAGCAGGAAAGCTAGTTACTCATTTGGCTAGGATAGCTTTGGTTTAGGTCCGCTGTAATAGGGCCATCTCATGATGAGCTCCAACCTTCTTGATCTGGATGGCTTGGAATTTCACCTAGTTGTTGCAGTCTCTTCTGTGTCACTGGTGGCCATGGTGTGTGATTTTCCATTTCCTAAACATACATCAGCCCTGGTGGTGGACCAACTGAGTGTTAAATCCCTGGGGAAGAGACTGCCCTGGAATACGGTCAAAGTTGTTTTAATATTCAAGATGGTAAAGATCTTCAAACATCATTGTAACATCCATTTTGACTATTCAGGATGGTCTTCCCTGCCAGCTGATGTTCTCAGCAAAACAGAAAGTGTCTTAAAGTTTTCCCAGACTCAGTTGTGTGACTTAATACATGCTCCTCAGTTGTTTGAAAAAATGTCAAGACTCAGTATGGAACAATTAAAATAAATGTTAAAAACTAGGTTCCTGGGACCATCTGTGAACTGTTAGTGTTTTGCCACCAGGAATCAAAAACAATCTGTAGACAGCTGATCTTTTGGCCACAGCTAATCCAAAAAATACTTTGATATAAGAGGGTTTGAGATAAAGGGTTCCACATCTTGGGGCCTGGTGGGTTTTCTTACTCTTTCCTAGAGATCGATATACTTCCAAAGAAAACCAGGCAAGCTTAAAAGTTACATTTGACTCCAGAATAGTCATAGAAAGAGTAATAGCACATTCAATCTACATTCAAGTCAGAGTTGAAAGGACCTTAATGATTACCAAGGTCAACACTTTCCCCCCATTTTCTAGATGGCAAAACTGAGGCTCCAAGAGTTTAAGATCTTTATTCAAAGCCAAACAGCTTGCTACTAGCAGAGCTGGGACAGGAAGTCAGATCTCCTGGCTAGCCTCCAACCCCTCTCATATGATCGCTCCCTCCTTACACCCCAGACGCAGCTGTCTTCCTTCTGTTCTCCTAACAGACCAGGCTTGGTCCCACCTCAGCTTTGGTACTCGCTGTTTCCTCCATCTTCCCCCTCTATGTTCCTATGGCTTCTCTCTCTCAGATGTCACCTCAGTTATGATCTTTTTAGATGAGCCTTTCCTGATAACCTGCCAGTCACGGTCTTTGTACCACCCTGTCTAATTTTCTTCCCAACACTTATGAATAGCTGAAATTACCTTCATTATTAATTATTTCTTTTTCCATTGTTGTCCCCCTGCCATTCTCAGGTAACCTGCAAAACAGCTGGGGCTTTGCCTGTCTTGTTCCCTGCTGTATTTCCTGCTTCTAGAATGGTGTCAGGTACAGTGCAGCTGCTCATGATACTGTTGAATGCACAACGGAAGAAAAAGAGAGATTTTTAAGAGTCGCTCCATTTATCTGGTTCTTCTGACTGTCTTGTACTATGACTGTAATGTATCTTATTAATAATAACTACTATTTATTGAGGATGTTCTATACTCATATTTTCAAATGTCATGTTAGGCCCTTTACAAATCTTATCTTATTTAATCTTCACATCCTCGGTGGTACAATTATCCCTGTTTTACTGATGCAAAAGTGAGGCTCAAAGAATTGAAGTGGCTCAAGCAGGTGGCAAAGCCACCTTCAAACCCACACTTGTCTGACTTGAAAGTGATCACACCTAAGATACGCGACGTCCTTCATTTATCATGTCTGTTCCCAAGTGTTCAATATTGGGGAGATATCAGTAAATACAAGTATAGAACAGCTACCAGATTGTAAGAGCTCAGAACAGGCTTTAATTTCCCATTAATAATAAAGCGGACTGTTGAAAGTACAAAGATGCCTATAATTGCATTGACTGTGAATGCGTAAGTAAGCTTTGGCATCCTGACTTGTTTAGGTTTTGATTTGTTTGTTGTGTCTGCCAGGGCTCATGAGAGGTGAGAGGAACTAGCATGTTCCGTGATGAGAGGTCTGTTGGCGCTGGCCTGAGAGCGCAGGAGGGGCTGATACAAAGTCCTGGGTTCAGTCCTGAACCAGAGGCCTCCACCTGAAGGAGATGGGGTTGGGGTTTCTTCACTCAGGCTGTGAATTGGGATCTCAAGAAAACTTGAAAAGAGGACCACAGCTTTAGTCTCTCTCTCTGTTCCAATACTGATGACCGACTGCCCTCAGCTCTCCAACCTGCACATGTGGAGAGCTCTATAAATGCTGGCTGGCAATCTTGTTGGGAATGAGTACACAGCATTTGGGGCTGGCAGCCTTTTTTGGCTATTTTCAAGGTTGGTATAACTGTCTGCCTTGATTCTTCCATCCTGGCTATTACTGGAGAATGGAGGTAGGACTCTAAAAGAATGTCAAACAGTTGTTCTCTTCCAGTTCAAGGACATTTCCAGTGCACCAGAGAGCACCAGGGGGGAAAGGTTCTGCAGTGGGGTCACTGGTATACTCAGCTGTTTCTAATCATGGCCCTGGTCACAGGCATTAGGTGCAGACTGTCAGGGGTGCACTTTGTGACCACCCCTGGTGTGCAGGCAGCCCTCTCTCCACCCACCACAGAGCCCCAGTCCTTTAGAATACGTTACCACCACCCGCTTCCTCCTCTCCTGCCTCCTGAAGGGCATGACGCTGGCAGTCTCTCCTTCAGCCTGGAGTTCCACTGTAAGAGCCCACCTCTATGCTGGAGCTTCAGGAAGTGTAATTTCCAGTACATGTGTGTTTATACAAATATCCCCTTTGGGAAAACCCTTCACTGATGCTCACCCACAGTAATACCGCTGAGTAAAAAGATACCCAAGGACTCAATGGAAATTTTAGAGGCGTTAGGCACCTCTAAAATCAAGAACATCTTTTGTGCCAAGTTGAAGGTCTATGAGAAACAGATTATGAGCTACTGTTACTCTCTGTAGACTGCTTGAGCACCCAAAGAGCAGCGGCTGCAAATGAAAAAATATAAAGCTGGATTTAAAAATATGTTAATGATAAGAGGAGAGAACACCTTTGGACACTAAATGTGAAGCGGGAGGCGAACTGCTTGTCTTCAGCAGCCACTGTGCAGCTTTAGGACAGCAGCGTGGCAGAGGAGAGTACAGCATGGGTTCCTAATGAAACTTGTGGCTTTTAGGAGAAAAAACAGAAAAGGTCTGGGAGGCAAGCAGGATATGCTGATTGGCACTGGAGGTTCATCTGAGAGGAGCGATGTAGGATTAGAATGGACAGGAGACTGGTTTTAGGGCATTTTGGCTGCCAGAATCCTGGGGTGCCAGGGAGGACACATGTGTTCCAAAGTCAAGGGGCAGGCATGGGGCTTAGACAGAAAGGACGCAGGAATGTCAGCCTGGATTTCTAGTGACCAGGACTGGGGAGGATAGGCAGATCTTAAGGCTGGTACACAGAGCATCCATCTGCACCTTGGGTGGCAAGTCAGTCATGTGGCCCACAAAAGCAGCACCAGCAAAGTGAAGGACTGAGCTCTGATATGGCCGAGTATTGAAGTCATGGCGAAGTGGTGCCAGACTAGGGTGACCACAGTGGGCCCTGGGGGACAACTACAGGTTCCTGAATCCAGATGCCTACAATACAAGGAAGAAAAGGAGTCTGCATAAACCTACAGAGGAGCTTACACAGCAAAACAGGTTCCTGCCATACTTTCAGGGGCTGATTCCTATCCTACCCTGGTTACAGCTAATCCCTGATTGGTCTGCACAGAGAGAAATGCAAACATCTGGCTTACTGGAGAAGCTCCCTGATGTCATAGCAGAGATAGTGATTGTCACCAATGTTTCCCTTCATTGCAGAGCTGGAGCTAGAAGTGAGGCAGCTAACTGGAAAGGAACGAAAGGGGATGGTCTGGAACAGACTGGGATGGTTTGTGTTTATGCCAAGTTGTCAGAGCAACTGAGGCTGGGGACCCCCCTCACCTGACCACTCCCTGTACCAAAGACTGCTGACTCTGAGGCTATGTCACAGGGGAAAAGCCTATAGGAGAAGCAAGAAGAGAGAACTAGATAGACATTCACCTTAAACTAAGTTCCAATCCAGTGTGGCAGGCAGTTAAGGGACTAGCCTAGGATCAGTGACCTGTACTGGGTCCAGAAAAGACAGATATTTAGAAGCCTATCAGGAGACACAAAAGAGGGGCTTTGCCTTGAAGATCATGGCAGGGCAAAAGTCAAGAATTCAGAAGGCTGGTCAGTATAACACATGCAAACAGGCTTGTCCTGTTTAGCAAGGAGTTGGTCTCAAGATGGGAAGCAACCGGAACTACCTATGGTTTGGGTGGGGTTTACTCTATCCCCACAACAGGGATTGGCCCTGGTTGACTTCATTCAGTGATTGGTTCATGGGCATATATCCCAATTGGAGACGATAAGAAACTAAGTGCTTGCTAGAGCGTCTAGGAGGGAAACCTTTTCCTTTTCTGCTAGATCGGACTCTTTTTCACTGGGCAGTGAAATGTGATTATGGGAGGCCTACAGCTGCTGGAGTCAGGGCATGGATGGATGGGGACGAGTGAGCTGCAGCCACACTCCACCTGGGGCCTGAGGATAGAGCCTATCTTTAGCAAGGCAGGCGTGAGGACTTCAGGTGCATTATCTGAGTTGCTGGATCAGACTCAGCTTGATACACCAATTGCCACTGGATTTCAGACACATAAACCAATACATTTATCATCATCATCATCATCATCATCATTATTAGTTGAGCCAGTTTAAATGGGATTTTCTGTCTTTGTGTTTTCAAAGTACAGTCTTGGGGTGAAGAAAGCAAAACCTATAGGAGGCGTTATGCTGGGATACAAAGGCCTTTTGTTTCAGGAATCAGGACTTTGAGAAGATAACTCCTCCTGGCTTTTCTAGGGATGGCAGTTTGGAATATTACCTGAGAGCAGTCTCCCTGGGTGGGTGCTTCTCTTTGGAAGCAGCAGCCCCTCCTAAAAACTGAACATGGGGCAGTGCAAGGCCAGTGAATGGTGAGAATGTCAAATTGGTTTGATTTTCTTTCTGGGCTTTCCTAAACGGGTGGGAGGTGGGTCAGAATTTCTTGGGCTCTGCTAACGTTCTGATGAACTCATCTGTGAGGATGGAGAAAACTCACAGAATTGTCCCTCCAGATTGTTCTGTAACTTCTGAGAAAGTAAGACAGCCCCAAATACCACAAGCTGGCTAAGCGTGGGTGGTGCCGGGAGAAGGCACAGAAGTGTTCCCGGTAGAAGGCCCGCTGCATGATCTCTCAGAGAGAGTTTGCTCCTGGGACATGGAAGCCACAGTGCAGCCTCAGCTCCCCCATCCACAGGGGCAGAGCTGGACCCCGAGGCTGCTCGTATGAACCACTCTTTGGTTAGGGCTAAAGAAGCACCCGCTTATCCCAGTGAAAAATCACCAGAAAGGAAAGCTGTACAAATAGGCCTGATGTCAGAGAGCACAGAAGCTCCCCAGAGCTGCCATATCTCTTCCAGCGGCATGTACTTCCTCCAGCGTTGAGATGCAAGGGCTGGGTGACATATGAGCAAGCACCCTAGATTAATCATCTTAGTATGAATTAATCTATCAACTCTTCCCCTGAGAGCAAGTTTGGTTTTGTAGAGAGGGGAGAAAGCATGTGAATGCATTGATCAGATCAGCTGGGGAAGGAGACCAGGAGCAGACAGCTGATAGTTATTAAGTAACTGCTGTGTGCTGAATTGCACCCCTTGAGGGACTGGTCATATACCCATCTAACTTAGTGTTTTCAAGTCTTTCCCAAACAGAGTTTTGGGAAAACTAGTCCTGCAAGAGATAGGTCTTTTTTGTTCACTTACTTCCTAAGAGAAATTTGAGAATTTTTTACACATTTTTAAGGTAACGTCTAAATTTTATTTGATTTGTTTTTTATTCGTATATTCATTGTTATAAATCATACTTATTCTTTATGCCCCTTATTCCAGTCTCTCCCCTTCCCCCTCCCCCCCAATAACCATAGATTTGTTCTCTCCATCTGATAGATTAACTGTTCCTCTATTGGTTTCTTGCCTAGATGATCTGTCCAGAGCTGAGACAGGTGTGATCAAGTCCTCCCCTATTTTTGTAAATCAGATGCTTCTTCTATTACTCTGTGATATGCTTTTTGGAGAGAGAGGATCTCCTCTTTCTTTGTTGATTTTTGTTTATTTGGTCTCCTCTGGTGCTGCTCTTTGTGTCAATGCAGTTGAGAGCCTGGCGTGTCATCTGTGTGGTGGCTGTGACTGCTGCTATAGAGACTAGCCACCTTTGTGGCAGCCATGGCAATTGTGGTGGTTATGGGGGGCTACCCACATCGAAATGATGTGTTTGGCATGCTCTTTACCTAACTGTGGCTGGGTTTGGCTTCCCCCAGCTCCATGCCTCATTCTATGATGTTGTTGCAGAGCAGTTGGAGGTGAGGGGGAGAGGGGAAGGGGCAGGGTAATAGGGTGGGAAGAGGGGGAAGGAGAGGGAGCATGATCCAGGCTCGTGGCACCCCCCTCATTATGGCAGGGGAGACCAGGGGCTTTCCAGTGGCAGCTCGGTTGTTGCTAGGCTGGATGCAGATGTCAGGGGGTGTGGCTGGAGCCCTCGGCTCCCCACTGCCCCAGCTTAGGAACTTGGAGCACTTCCTGTGGCAGCACAGTAGTCATTGCTGGGATGGTTGCGGATATCAGGGGTGTGTGGCTGAGGCCCCCGGACCTTCCCCCTCCCTTGCTTGGGAGCCCAGGGGGCTTCTTGTCCTTCTAGGTTGTATAGGTGTTCTTTGGTGGTATTAGACTTTTACTGGTTAATATCAAACTTTTTCTCTGATCTGTGGGTATTTTGTTTTCCTCTTTCAGTTCTGTGTTGGATTATTTATTGTTTCCACCACTTAAATTCTGCATTGGAACTATTTTGTTGTCCTTTGCTTGCTTCTAAAATGAGAGAACTTCCTGTGGGGACCAGCACTTGAGCCCTGTGTTTGAGATATGCTGAATTGCCTCATTGCGACTGATTCCCTGGGGAAGGCTTTTTGTGCAGCTCAGGTTTTAATGGTTGACCATGAAAGCATGTCCAGCTCTTGTGAGGTCCAGTACACCTGGGTTCTGTGGAAACTCTGGTCTGGGCCTGAGTCTTTTCAGCAAACTGCACCCTCTGCAGTTCTATATTCCTGACCAGTCTCCACTGAGTGGTCCTGAGCTGATTGGGGGGCAGATCAGCTGTCCTTGCTGTGCCCCAATGTTACCCTGATGGGCCCATCTCCCCCACCACCCACAATTCAAACACTTCCCATGGGACAGGCCACGTGCCGGTCCTTTGCGATGACTCACCAGCCTCTGAGTGGCTCCTTTTTTCAGTTGTCTGTGGCTTCTCCTATGTGGGTCCACAGGAACCCCGTTAGTAGTATAGCTGGCCTGGGGGCCACGAAGGCCCTCCTCTCCCCTGCCATCTCCAAGCAACTTCACAGAAAGGGCACAGAAAGGGCACACAGCTCTTGCTCCATGTGCTCACCAGGGCCAGCCTTGAAGTGGACAGGGCTCGAAATGGTGGAAGCAGTCCTTTCTTTCTCTCATCGTGGCTTCTCCTGCCTTCATACACTCCATAGGTCTCTCCTCCTCTTCCCCTGAGCTCTAGCTGCCCCAGCTTGGCTGTCATTGCTTTTTAATAGTTGTAAATGGGTTGATTTGTGGGAGAGAGTGATTCTGGGGACAGTCTATTCCACCATCTTGACCAGAGCTAACATCTAAATTTTTTTATCATACATTTAAAGAGTCTTTTTTTATTAATAGTAGTAGAAAATATCAAACATTTGATAACATGAAATCAGGTGGGGATTGATCACAATTGGCATAAAAGTTTCATAATATGACTTGATAAAATAAGTTTTAGATAGCTTTTATTGAATAAAGAGCACCAAATATGAAAAAAATGATGTAGAATTTTTACTCATGGCTTTTCTTCAATGTATCTTGAAAAATTTGGTGGTCTCAGAAAACATTCCAATTATAGACTGAGAAATGTGTGACAAACCTGCACTATTCCAGCTTTTCTGAATTCAGAGCATCTTAGCATACTCAAACACCTCATTAATGCAAAGCTTCAGGCTCAACAAACCTTTGCATAAGGGGTTCTAAGGATTTCATGATTTATCATTAAAGGAGAAGGCAATACACAGTACTTGGACCCCAGTGCAAGGCCCCATGATAGGATTTGGGGTGAGTGAGGAACCGGCCTCTTTCTTATAAAGGAGAAGAGCACAGTATTGGGAACACAGGCTTATTTTCAGGTGGGCCAGTTTTACAAAAGAATATATATGAAATTAAAATCTGGAAGTTGATTCCTTTTAGACTATCTGTATCCCTTGCAAAGTCTTTGAGTATCCCTGGGGTACATGCATGCATGTATGAAGACAACTCTTACACATTATTCCATAACGGTAGGGTTCCAAGGTTAAATTAATTTGGAAAATGTGTGCCAGATTTCCTCATTGGCTTCTTAAATATTCTGAGAGGGCCTATAATAACCTAGATTTTCCAAATACACTTATTTATTTTTGTTTAACACCTATTGCCATAAAACCTTTTGGAATGTTTTTATCAGCATTCTACAGATAAAATAGTTGAAGTTAAGTCATTTCTCTAGGCCAGGGTCTACACACTCTTTCTGTAAAAGGTCAGGTGCACAATGTTTTAATTTTGAGAACTGTTGGATCTCTGTCACAACTACTCAACTCTGCTGTTGTAGCGCAAAAGCGGCCTTAGACAGTACATCGATGAATTAGCAAGGCTGTGTTCCAGTGAAACTTTATTTAAAGAATCAGGGGACACGCTGGATTTGGCCCACAGGCCTTAGTTTGACACCTCCTGCTATAGGCAATATGTCTTAAAGGATTTGAACCCAGGTATGATGACTTCATAAGGTTTACCCTGTCCCCATATCACCCTGGTGAGGTGTCATAGAGGGCCCCTAAAGGGGAAATGGGCACAGGGGACAAACTTCATTTCCTTGAGCGTTTTGCCAAAGGTGACCCCTTCCAGCTTGGCTGGCTCTGATGCCAACAAGAGTTTCTCCCTCAGCATCAGAGCTTGCCTGCCATCAACTCCGCTGACCTTCAGTAGGCAGTTACCACGGGTCTCAAAGCCCAG
The DNA here is from genome assembly GCF_000696425.1 of Galeopterus variegatus. Taxonomy (NCBI): domain Eukaryota; kingdom Metazoa; phylum Chordata; class Mammalia; order Dermoptera; family Cynocephalidae; genus Galeopterus; species Galeopterus variegatus. The sequence continues at coordinate 13,360 of NW_007741794.1, read as the reverse complement.
AGAGCAAACAGCCTCCCACAGGCAAAGTGCAAGGTGAAGTGCACAGGCAGTCTCTTAGCACAAACCAGCACTCCGGTAGTTCTGGGCTCAGCCTGGCCCGCAGGAGCTCTTCCTCTTTAATAGGCCTGTCCTCAAGTCAACAGCTTCTGAGTAGGGCTGGTAATTACACTGGCATTTTAGCTTCAAAGCTTTCAGAATGCTAAGAAATATCCATAAGCCATTGCCTGCTGCCAAGGTAAAGATATTTACCTGGGAAAGGAATGCCATTGAATCCACACTCCCTCCTAGGACTGTCCTTGGGAAGAGCCTAAGAGAGTTCATTTTTGGACAGGATCAAATGACAGTCATTATTTCTTGGGTGGAGATTGCTCCCAGGAAGCAGAAGTCATCGGGGGCAGCTGCAAAGTGCTGCTGAGTGTTCAGTAAGCCCTAATCACGGGGACCCTTTACAAAGACCTTCATTACATTGTTAACCTCTGAAACAACAGAAAGAACTATTTTCATTTTCCTGAGAATGGTAGGCAGGGGTCAGATCATAAAAGCCCAGAGATATCATACTAAGGAAGTCAGATTGGATACTGCAGAGAACTGTGAAATAAGGGGAGTGACACATTCAAACTTGCATTCAGAGAGTCCTTTGAGGCCACAGGATGAGTGGCAGGGAAGGTGGGAGGTTTTTACAATAGTCTAGGAGAGAGATGATGGGGGCCTGATTTTAAGCTTCACTGTGGGGAATGGAGAACAGAGGGTGGGTTCAAAAGAGACCAGTCAAGGGTAACTCACATCAAATTGTAGGTTGAAGTAAATCTATTGAAAATCAGCAAAGTTGATTTGAGAGTGAAATGCTAAAACTGAACAAGACTTTCCTTGGGAGGAGTAGGAAAAGACTGAGAATCATGGTGAAATGCAGGATTAGGCTAGAAGCAGTGAGAACTCAGGGCTGGGGAGGACGGGAATTGCGGTTAGGGAGACTTCAGTCCTCACTGTTCTCCTGGATGTGGACAGCTGAGGTTTTCCCGGCATCATGGAAGAGGCTGAGCAGGTGCAGCTGCCGGCCACGCTTCCAAGCACACTGGCGCCCTATGAGCCCCTCCCGTATAGAAAGTCCGGAGCTGCCCTTCCCTCTGAGAGCACGTAAGCATATAAGATGCTATACGTTTTTGCAATAAGCAAGGTCTTCTTCAAAATAAAGATCAGTGATCCTGGCTTTTTGCTTAAATATAAGTTAAATAATCCTTCTGCTTTTTAATCATTACCACAAACATGGAATAATATCCAGGTGGGCTACCTCTAGAAACAAAGAACAAAAAAGTGTCCTTGGAGTTTTGTGGAGTGTCAGCTGCAAAGAACAACATCACAGAGAGGCACTCATAGTTTAGTTGTGACAGACTGTTGCCAAAATAGCAGCTGAGACAACCATCTTAATTATAGAAGTCTCTGTGTTCAGGCAAGTGTCCTTTCTGCCCTCTCCAAGCCTGCCAGGACTCAGAAGCTGTGTCACAGATCAGTGCCACCCACGACCAAGGGGCCGAGGACTCTCAGTAATTGTTGAAACTTCACCGATTGTTTCCAAGACGTATCAGGTCCTGGCAGGGAGCGGCGGGTGAGACTAACTTGAATCCTCTCTCCTTTCACTCGGCCAGTTCAGGAGCTGCCAACAGGCTGCAGCCTGGTCTCCCTGTTGCAGCCACCTGACACTGCTTTGGGCTTTACTGCTGCACCACTGGAACCTGGTGGCAAAATCAGATCCAAGTCAGTGTTATCATGGGCACTGCAGAAGCAGCCTGTTCTCAGGTTTTAGACGTCGCGCTGTGTTGGCTTCTCCTTGTCCTAGCTATCTCCCTGACCTGCTCTCTCGGCCTGTAACTTCTAACCTATTCATTGAATACCTACCACATACCAGATCCTTGGTGGGGGCTCTCAGATGGCAGGACATGGTTCCTATCCTCTGGGACTTGACAAGGCAGCTGTAGAGAGAGGACTGTGTGCATGTAAGAAGCTCTAACAACACTGTGAAAGGCACACAGTTTTTCAATGTCCTCGAGTCTCATAGATGGCAGGACATGGTTCCTATCCTCTGGGACTTGACAAGGCAGCTGTAGAGAGAGGACTATGTGCATGTAAGAAGCTCTAACAACACTGTGAAAGGCACACAGTTTTTCAATGTCCTCGAGTCTCGTGTTGTCTATGTAAATATGAGTATGAAATCAGAGATACAATGTGAGAAAACGAGCTATCTCTTCTTGGAGGTCACAGAGAGTCCTCTGTCAGGTCTATGGGAAAAGTATAGACAAATATTAATAAGGCATACATAGCTGGGTGCATAGAGAATTACAAACCCCCCATATACTGGGGCAGAGTACCTTCCACTAAGGCCAGTCAGATTTGTTTTATGTCATGTAGATGTTAGCTGTGGTTATGGTCTAATTGTTTATTTTGGGGGTAGCTAGCCCTGAGGATCATGAAAGGAACCTCCAGGAAACTAGGGAAATGTAGGTGAGGGATGGAACAAATGTCTTATTTCAAGGTAAACCTGAACAATGGGGTCCCAATGAATGCCACTTATTTTTAGTTTCTTGTCCATACCCTGCAAGGTGACAAAGGATGAAACCAGCAGAGGAGATGAGCAGCATTTCTAGGGGCGGGTGTGTCTTCCTGTTCTTTTATTTTTCTTCATCCCCTGATCTCTCCACATTGAAGAAATTATATTTAAGACCCTGGTGAAACGTGGCCACAAAGCATTCTGTTCAGACCTTTTGTCCTGTAAGGGAGGAAAAAGCAGTTACGAAGGCCAATCTTACTTTTCTGTTGGACGTTTCCAAGCTCTCTCTGTGCAAAGAACACTCCGCTCATTAGTCATGACAGACAGTTAGTTAGGGCTGCTTGGTTTTTAAGGAAACAGGGATCATACAAGGTGCGAGCATCTCTCTCTGACAGTTGGGATTCTGCTCTCAGCTTGCTAACGCTGAGTTCCTCTCTGTTGTGATAAAGTTGAGCCCTTCCGTGGTTCCAAGCACCACTGCGTACGTGAACATGGGCCTTTATGTTTGGAGGGGAAGAGAAAGCCTCCAGGAGACAGGTCTGGGCTAAACTTTGGGGCTGAACGGTGGGGGAACAGACTTTATCCTTAGGCATACTGAAGAGTGAATCAGAATTTCTTGGCTCATTTACTCCAATAATTAGAACTGGGTGGGCTCACTGCCTGTGGTGGTCTTTAACTTTCTCCTCTGACATGGGTTCCAATCCTGAATCTCCCTGCCTACTTTGGGAGACCTTCTTGATCGCTGTAGGCCTCAGTTTCTTCATCTATGAAATGGAGATAATAACAGCACATAGGGTCACCGTGAGGATTAACCACAGGAGATACAACGTGTGCCTGGCCCATTGCCTGGTGCACAGCAGGAGCTCCAGAGTGGGTTTCACTGCCTGGTTCTGGCTTCAACGCTTAATAGCTGTGACACTTTTAACAAGTCATTGAAAGTTCCCGGTCTTGTTCTCCTCCTCTTTAAGTTGGGTAGGGGAGAACAGAACAGTAGCACCTGCTCACTGGGGTGTTCCGTGGTGTGTCTGGACAGATCTGCCTGTGGCTGAGGGTGACGACCACCACCGTGAGACCTGCCCGACGGCTCAGGGGTCTGCTTCACAGCCGTTCCCTGTGAAATGGACGACTGTCGGGTTTGTGTCTGAGAGGTCAGGGACATATTTCCCAGGAGCTGCGACAAGATGGTAAGAATACTCCTTGCAGGCGGACATCCTGAACATAAATAGTAAATATTTTATTTCCTTTGGAAGGGCTGTCATTTGTCACTTTTTCCTCTCCCACTGCTGCTGGCTTTATCCAGACTCTTCTAATCCCAGCTATGAACAGCAGCAGTAAAGATGGGCTTTTTTGCTTTTAGGCCTGAAGTGAGTTTTTCTAAAATTCCAATTACTTCTAGGTGTTTTGCTGCTCAAAGGCTCAACAGTCCCATCATTTCCTGTATAAACTGACGACCCCTCAGTTCGATATTCAAGACCCTCTCATCCGGCCCCCTTTATCTTACTTTGGTCTCCCCAGAGTTTTCCACAGACAGTGGGCGTATCCTCAGCCCCAGCCCTTGCTCATGCCATCGCCACCCAGCATGCCTCCCCGCCATTCTAAATGTCACCTCGTGTTTGCCGCAGCTGCTGCAGCCACGGTGCTCAGGGCACCTCGGTTTGGGAGGCAAGTGCCCGCGGCTATGAGCTCTAGGACAGGACGGCAAGCAAGCAGGAAGGAGAAGGGGTCGGATGGGAGATGACTTGATAAGTCCCAGAGATGCCATGTTTGTGGCAATGGCATTTTTTGTTCCTCCTTTCAAAATCACATTGGCTTTTGGTTCAAGAAATGTTGTTCAGGGGCAATGTTTTCTAGTTAGAAAAGGATAAATGGTCACAGTTTTTGTTTTAAAGAAGACTAGAAAGTATAGAGAAGTAAAAATTTCCTTTTTTTTCAACACCTCTAGATAACTTCTGATATTTTAATGTATACCCCTCCTGGTCTTAAAAAGGTATTTTTAGGGCCGGCCTGGTGGCGCACTGCTACAGTGCGCTGCTTGGGAGTGTGGTGGCGCTCCCGCCGAGGGTTCGGATCCCACATACAGACCGGTTCTGCTCACTGGCTGAGCGAGGTGCTGGCGCAGCACCGAGGGTTGCGATCCGTTGCCGGACACGAAGAAAGACAAAAAAAAAAAAAAGGAAAAAAAAAAAAAAGGAATTTTTAAATTTTTTTAAAAAAGGAAATTATGTCATGTGCTTGTATACTCTTTTACACATTTTTATACATTATGTTCAGCAATGTATTGTGAATGTCTGCCATATCAATAAATATTAATCTAAATAATCATTTTTTATTGACATTTAAGGCTAGACTAAAATGTCTTTAATCAATCTTGTGTTGATCAACATTTCTCTTATTTATTGTTTTTCATTTTTGTGGTTCAGCAATGTATTGTGAATGTCTGCCATATCAATAAATATTAATCTAAATAATCATTTTTATTGACATTTAAGGCTAGACTAAAAGGCTAGATTTTGTGTTGATCAACATTTCTCTTATTTATTGTTTTTCATTTTTGTGAACAACCCCTTCATGAGCCTCTAATTATTTTTTTGAAAGAAATTCCTCAATGCATGACATTATAATTTCTACAGTTGGGTTTGGAAAATTGTATTGACTTTCAGAGACAAAATTTGCAGGTGTTCATTGCAAAAACTAAAGAAAATAGAGATAAGCCAAAAAAAAAAAAGAAAGAAAGAATAAAAATAACTCATAATTACATCGCCCAGAGATAAACTCATAAGCTGTAGCTAGGTTTTGATGGCACCCCATGCCCGAGGTGGTAGAACACTTATTGCAATATTCTGATAATTTCCTTCTATTTTCCTCTTTGCCCAAATGATTGAAATTTTATCTAGATACTCATGTAGTGAAAGCAACTGTCTTCACATTTTATACATTATCACTACTGTGTTTTTCTTTCAGAGCTTATGTATTAGGTGTTTCAACAAAATCAGGAGTGATTCTGACATGACACATCACAAATGTCAAGGAACAAAACCATGCCTCTACTGCTGACCGTCGTGTCACCTGACTTGGAAAATGATATGATGCCGCAGTGCTGTGTCACCTCTCTCCTGATGCACAGAGATCATCACGCAGAGATCATGTGTCAGGACTTCCCCTTCACCCACATCACCGGCTTTTTGAGGAAACAATACTTCTCTGTGGATCGTTCCACCTCTTTATCACCCTCCTTCATTGTCTCCCCACTACCTAATCCTGCGCCTGGTGAGCACCCCGAATTCAGAGAGCCCCCTCACTCTTCTTTAGATTTTGTTCCGCATGGTGCAGTGTCTGACTTACAGTAGCAGCTTAATGTATAAAGTTTTGAATCAAATTATCCATTGGAACAATAAGAACAGGATGACGAGAGAATGGAGTCACATTATGACTTCTGTGGATGTCGGAAACTGCCTTCATGAGGCCTTTTCTCCACTAAAAAAATCATATTTTACAACTGCATTGGTGTAAAGATGGATTATACTATTCAGGCTGGATTTATTATTACATATTCATTATTATCAGATTTCTTTTTCTTCTAATTTTAAAAGAAATAAAACATCATGGGCCCTAGGCCCTGTGCCTGACGGATAAGGTGCCCATCCGTGTTTTGAAAGCTAAGGGCAAAGAATGCAATTCTAGAGGCAAAGTCTTCATTGAGAATTGGCCAGGACTTTTTACTTTTGCTGTCTATATCGAGAGCTTGTTACAGTCCAAGCATTCTGCTTACGTGTATTATCTCATGCAATTATCACATCAATCTCTGCGTAATTACTATTGTTATTCTTCATTTTATAGAAAAGATGAACTAGTGTGCTCAAGGTCATACAGTTAGTAAATGGTGGAACGGGGGTTGCATTCATTGCACACATTTTTCTTGAGTGTCTGCTGTGTGCCAGGCGCTGTCCTGACACCGGGGAAACAGCAGTGAGCAAAACAGAGTCCCTGCTCTCATGGAGCTTCACCTTCGTCTGATTTCAAAGCCGTGCTCTTAACTCTGATTCTACAAGTCAAGTTTTCAGGCTTCTCCTATTCTGAGGCTGAGGTTTTATGAGAAGCTCTGTGTCTTGCAGATGGACGGTCAAATCCCTGGCCAGGATTTCACCCATTTCTCTCTTCCTCTGTGTCCGAAAACTCATGTTGTTGTTAGAAAAGAATACATGCTCATAGTTTAAAAACAAGAAAAAGAAGAAGCAGACTTTAGGAAAAATATAAAGAAGTAAACATTACCTGTATTTCCAACATCCCCAAATAACTGCTGATGTTTTAACAAATATCCCTTCTGGCCTTAAAAATAAATGGTATTTTTAAACTTCTAAGAAGGAAAGTACGTTATGTATATTATTTTATGCATTTTTATACATTACAGGGGTACTTCAAAAAGTTCATGGAAAATTAAAATTAAAAGACAATATGAATCTTTCCATGAACTTTTTGAAGTACCCTTGTGTATTGAACAATGTATTTTGAATGTATCCCACGGCTATTCATTTCCTTGGACTCAAAGGATTTTCCTTTTCTGGGACCGAGTCTCCTTTTCTCCATGTACCCTGCCCTGTCTTGACACAGGCTGGCAGCCCTCTCGCCCCCATCATTGTGATCTTGATCTTCCATTGCAGTCCGCCTCACTGATGCCGCTAAAGAGGGCTGCATAAGAGGCACATCTGGTCTGGTTCTCGATTAAGACCCTCCGTGGCGCCCAGTTGCCCTCAAGATAATGCCCATAGTCCCCAGCCTGGCTTATTGGGTGTATTCTCATCTGGATCCTGCTTGCCTTCATCCTCACCTCATAGTCCTTCTCTTTTCTCCCCCCTTATTCAACGTGTCCTCAGTGAATTAATTGGAGTTCATTCATTGGCCAACAAACATTAATTGAGCACCTCGTATGTGCCCTGCTCTGTGCAGCATGCCAGGCTATGAAGAAGAATAAGATCCAGCCCCTGATCTTCAGAAGCAGCAGCTTGGGGTGGAGACAGAAGAGCAAAGCGATCACTGTGCATCCTGCGAGAAGAACTAAAACAGAGGCAAGCACGAGGCACTATGGAGCACAGGACACGGCACTGACACCTCACTCCGAAGGGAGGAGGAGCTGTCCCCGAGGCTTCCCGTAGGAGGCAGTCCCTGCGGTGTGCTCTGCTGGCTGAGGAGAGTGAGCCTAGAGAATGATGAGAAGAGTAGACGTGTGTGGCCGTGCTGGGGCCCCAAGTGTGGCCTGGCTGGGCGTGTGACCAGCAGGCAGGTCTGTGCGGTCCCTTCCCAGGAGTTTGCAATTATCCCGCTGGTCATGAGGAAACAGCGAAGGGTCGTCAGCAGAGGGGTGAGAGTGATCACAAAGCTGGGGTAGCAATGGAGGCCCAAAATGATGAGGCAGTGGAGGTGGAGAGAAGCAGCCAGGCTGGACAGAAAGTGAGGGAGTAGAAGGTACAGAGCGTGGTGTCCGGCTGGCGCTGGGGGTGAAGGAGAGGGAAGGTTCAAGGATCATGCCTTGGCTTCTGGAACACTCCGTGATCTCTTCCCTCCATGTCTTTGCACCGGCTGCTTGTTGCTTCTGACCATAACTTTTCCTCTTTTTTGCCCAAATAATTGCTCACCATTCCACGCTCGATTCAGGCATCACCTTTCCCTGGAAATCTTGCGTAACCATCAGGATCCAGCAGGAGAGAAATGACAATTACCCATTCATTGAGTAATTGAGAAGAATTATTAGAGGGACTAGTTATAAAGGTGTGAGCAGGGTTTAAGGAAACCGAAAAGCAAAGGCACGCTACCCGATGACTAATAGTACTGTCACCATCCCAGAGGCCGGAGAGGCTGAGGAGAGAAGGCTGCTGGAGCCCATAGGAAGGAGTCATGAAAAGAGGGCCCCTGACGGGAGCCTCATCCTTCAGTAGGGGATGCAGCCAGTCTTCAGTGATCCTGAAAGGAGGAATCCCAGGGAATAAACATCCCAGCCTTACTCTCCTCCATTCAGCTCATCTTTTGCTGGAGCTTTCCATTGGCCAAATCCAACTAGAAGCAGCAGGCACAAAAGCCCATTGATGCAGTCCCTATAAGTCACCCCCCAGTGCACAGAGTAGGATGGAGAGTGGACCTGAAGAGGCAAATGGAAGGCCCCCCTAACACTTTCCCTGACCACCCCTAGCCTCAGTCTAGGTCAGCAGCCTCTCCCGTTAGGTCCCCAGTCACCCTCTGATTCTCACTATCCCAGCAGTGCTATGTCACCCGCACCCCACCCCCAACACCTGGGCCACGTCTTATCCATCTTTGACTCTGCCATGTCTGGCATGGAGCCGGGAAGTTAGTAAAGACTCCATAATGCTGCATAAAGAGCCTCCTATCTCATGCAACTATCAAATAGAAAGCAAATTTCTTAATCTTATCAATTGGTGCCTCAGGGTGGTTTATGGTAAGAAAGAACAAGTTTCTTCATTATAGGTTTGAAGTTAAAAAGCCCCTCAGAGGACACGTACTTGCTGGTTTTATTCTGTTTTGATGGATCAGCATGTGTCATCGGTCAACAAGCATGCAGCAGCTTCCCCTATGAGAAGCCAGAATTCCGACCAGAAATTAACACCTGTCAGGGATTCACTTTCCTGTTTAACAAAGGTAATGCAGCACGATGGAAAGCAGTGACATCTCATCCAAATAGAATAAGATGAATCAAACAGAAGGGTGTGCTGGGAAATTAAATTTACCAGGTAAATGCAGCCGCAGAGAGCCCACAGCTGTTTACAGCTCCGTCGTGTTTATGGAACGACAGAGTCCAGTCATCGGGCATAAACAGGATGGTTGAGTTGCATGTCCTGGCAGTCTGTCCTGTCTGCCCTGGCTTCTCCATTTCCACAGCTGTCCCAGGTCCCTTCCTCTTTCAACCTGTCCTATACCGAGGACGTGGGCAAAATGTCCCGGGAGCAGTTCTCACCTTGTCGTGTGATTCTCCAGCTCAATGTTCGAAGCTTTTTGACAAGTGGCTCTCACTCTACCCTTAGTAATATAACATGTTCCCTTGTAGTTGGTACTCAATCATGTACCTATAGCTCCTCTCATTGTTTATTATTAAAGGCCAGGCTTCTGTCTTCATATTGCTGTGAATTCTCACCACTTCCCATACCTAGCAGGCGCTCAAGGAGGATTTCTGATTAATAATCCACTTAGATATACATACTCCATACATATCACCATAGTAACTCCACACCTCGCTAAAAGTTGATGGTGGCCCTGTGTGCTGACTTACCTTCTTCCTCATTTAGCCACTAATTCTGTGGATGGATGATTTTGTTCCTACCCCCACAGAGCCTGGAGAGCTCCGTACGTCATGAGAAAATCAGCAGTGCTGCCAGCTTGCTACCTGATTCCTCTCTGCCTGCAAACACAATGCAAAACAAGCTCCTGTTTCCAAGCTGCACATAAATAGAGATTGTTCTTCAACTTCAGAAATGTCCTTGGCACAGAATATACAAGGCTACCAGTCACAGGAATTCTCTCTCTCCATCTTACAGGGCCATGGCTGAGACCTTGGAAACCCTATTCAGGAAGCCCACCATGGAGTGAATCTTCGTTTGTCCTGATTGTCCCATGTTAGGGAGGGAGCAAATGTTCCTCCAACCAGTCCCCCAAACCAGAGCCAAATCCCTGGGAATTCACACATGCATCCCACGCCTCCTCCTTGAGCCCCTATGCCAGGCAGGGCCACCATGGTGCACATGTCAAGGTAGATGATGCTTCCAGGGGCTGTAAAATGTGCGGGACCTGGTGCCACACACCATCCTGAGCCTACCGAGGACAGTGCTAGTTGCCTGAGAGGTGCTCTGCTCTCCATCCCGCTCTGTGTCCCAGCAGTCAGACCTGCGTGGGCTGCAGCAGCTCCTGTGCTGTCCAGCTTCCTGTTGGATAATGGGAATCCCTGGCAGGAGATTGGAAGGTCAGGAAGGAGGACAGTGGCCAGTGAACCTGCCTCCCTGCCAGGTCACCATGAGTTTGCAACTAAAGGTCACAGACAGTCCTCTGAGAGCTCTGGCAAACAATCTGGTGACCTGGTGTTACTTGCCCCAGGGGGCTGCAGCAGCTCCTGTGCTGTCCAGCTTCCTGTTGGATAATGGGAATCCCTGGCAGGAGACTGGAAGGTCAGGAAGGAGGACAGTGGCCAGTGAACCTGCCTCCCTGCCAGGTTACCATGAGTTTGCAACTAAAGGTCACAGACAGTCCTCTGAGAGCTCTGGCAAACAATCTGGTGACCTGGTGTTACTTGCCCCAGGACATTGAGTTGTCCCTTGTTGCCCTTGTCTTCCTAAATCATTCCTTTATTAAATTCTTTTAATCTGACTCAGTTTCAGTGTGCCGTCATTTCTTTCTTGCTGTAACCCTGACCGATACTGTGATAAATAAGACAAAGTCCTGGCCTCTTTGGAGCTTACGTTAGTGTGGAGGAGAGACAGACAACAAATATGTTTTTAAATATAATTTATATAATTTTTGACAGTGATGAGAACTTTAAAAAAGTAAAATGGAGTACTGAGATGAGCAGGTCTAGGGAAAGAGGTCTACTTTACTTAGAGTGGTAGGAGGAGCCTTCTGAAGAGGTGAGCTCTGATCTACCTCGTAATGAGCAAGCCAGCTGCTGCAACATGCAGAAGATCAGTCCAGACAGGGGACAGCAGAAGCAGATGGCCCCAGATGAGAGAAAGCTGGCACAGAATGCAACCTAGTGGACAGGGAGAGCAGTAGATGAGGCCGGGGAGGAAGGGCATGGAGGTGTTTGGATTTTATCATAAGGACACTGAGAAATCACTGGAGACTTTGGGGCAGGGGAGTTGTAATGGCCACTGTCCTAATGGAAATCATTAAACAATCAAAAGGTCTAACTGAAGAAAATATAATAAGAGGACTATGTGCATGTGTGTGGGCAGGATTAGGAAACCAGTAGGGTGGTGAAGCATCCAGGAACTAGCAACAGAGAGATATTCTTGTCACCCATAGAGCTGCAAGGGACAAGGAGAGGGGGCTGAGCTGTCACAGGCATCTGGGAAGAGAAGGAGCTGTAAAAGAGGGGCCACCAGACAGGAGCTGATATCAGATGGTGACTTCAGAGGCCCATGAGCAAGGTGTGGGAGGGTAGAAATGGAGTTGGGCCAGGGAATGTCCAGAGCTGTCTGTAGTGAGAGCCAGGTGAGGACACCC
>NW_007741794.1:0-384 GCF_000696425.1 Galeopterus variegatus | reverse complement strand
CAAAAAAACCCAAATAAACCAAAAACCAAAAAACACAGCAACAATAAAGAGAGGTGTTGCTCCCTTAAGAAACCTCAGCAGCCCCTCACTGGCTTTAGTCTTATCCTGCAGCTTCCAAATGTTTTTAGCAGCAGAAATCTTTTTCCAAACAAAATCTGCCACAGGCTCTTAAAGTATGACACAGGCAAAACCCACATGGCCATTTCCTGACACCTCCACAGGCCTTGATTCCAACCAGATCTAGTGGGGGTCATCCTGAGTATGTGTATTTAAGTGAGGTCTATTGAGGTGTAACTTTCACACAGTAAAGTTCATGCTTTTTAGGTGTACAGTTCCATGAGTTTTGACAGTCCTGCAATAACACCACAATCACGACACAGAACA
>NW_007741793.1:23238-23937 GCF_000696425.1 Galeopterus variegatus | reverse complement strand
AGTGAGATGAGAATATTTGGGTGAAATATCATTTCATTAGCAACATTTATGTAAGACATTTAAGGTAAAAGTAAGAATCTCATCATATTCATCTTCCCTTTCTGTTTTCCCAAGAATTTAGCAGAGAAAAAGTGAATGAGCTATTAGTCGATTAGTATTTTTAAGTAAATGATGAAATGTGTGTATAAGAGTATAAGTCTACTTATTTGGACTCTGACCAGTCTTCACTATAACCTGTAGTTCCTAATTTCAATGGACTAGAGAATGTTAAAGTAAAAATGTGATCAGCTTAATGCATTTCTTTATGTCTATATAGCCATAAAGCTACAACCCATTTCACAGAGTACCAATATTATTAAACATTATGTCTGTTTTTTATTCAAGCAGTGGCTTAAGTTTAAACAGAACCTGTTTAACAAAAGCTATCTCTTTCCAAAGGACTTATCTGCAGTATAAACAATCACATATCCTTAGAAATTTTATCATAAATGAGAGAGAGCATCTTTCATTCATTGAATATACCACTTGTAAGCATGAGTGTAATTAATACCTAGAGGAAAATTACGTTATCAGTGCTATCCACCAAACATCTCTTGTTCTTCTTCCAGGTACAAATTAGGATACTGTTCTCCCACCCCCTTGAAATCTTCTGTGGCCATGTGACTAGTTTGTTATCAAAGTATGAACAGAAAAGAATTA
>NW_007741793.1:21263-22368 GCF_000696425.1 Galeopterus variegatus | reverse complement strand
CTTGAAATCTTCTGTGGCCATGTGACTAGTTTGTTATCAAAGTATGAACAGAAAAGAATTATATTACTTGAAGGTGGAATCTTTAAGAACCAGTGAAAAATTTGCTGCTCTCTGCCTTTTTCCTTTTGACTCAGAGACCAGCAGTGCTCAATATTGTTGTAGTTTATATGTCAATCTGAGTACCAAAGTGATAATATCATGAACATGTAATATGAATAAGAAAAAAGCATCATGGTATTAAACCATGGAGAGTTATGAAGTTATTTGTTCCAGCAGAATTACTTATCCTATCCAATTGATAAACCAGTTGACCTCAATATTCTCTATTGTCATTTCCTCATGGATCAACATGTATCTTTATGAAATAGAAAATAGTAATCCGTACTGCACACAATATAATTTTTGTAAGTGATGCTCAGACCTTAAAAAGAACCCAACTATAGCTATGCCAGGAATTGCATGAATTGTTGGATCAAACCCAAAGCCAAAGTACCTTCCTAATCCAGCCTCAGTGTACCCAGTCATTTCCAGGAAGAGTTAAAAGAGAAACTACGTTTCCTCCATACACCAAGATTTTAAACAATATAGTTGTAATAAGTTTGCCTTACATTAAGAAAGGTATGTCATCAAATAGATAAGTCCATAATTAGCCTTTGAGAATTTGAAGGGTTAGTAGAACAAACAAGACAGGATGAACAGAACAAATAAATAAAATATCCAATATTTAAAAAATAATTAACAAACATTCATGATTAATAAATTACTTAAAACTTTGTTTTAACCAAGCTGTTTAAAAGCTATCAAGGAGAAGTTTAACTTAATTAAGGATTGTGTGAAAAAAATTGTAGGGCTTTAAGTAAATATTAATTGAAGGAAGAAAAGAAGCAAGGAAGGAAAAAAATAAAACAAGAAAATAAAGAAAGTGTGTGTGTGTGTGTGTGTGTGTGACAGAGAGGGAGAAAGAGACAGGGTAAAAAAGTAGCTCTAGAAGTTGAATTTACCTTTCCTTAATTATGCAGTTTTTGTAATCACTTGAATTAGGCATTAATGTAATTTACATTGTCTCTTTCAGCATAACATGTCCTTGGGTCTTACCTTTCTACAT
>NW_007741793.1:18252-20419 GCF_000696425.1 Galeopterus variegatus | reverse complement strand
TAGAATTTCTATTATTCTAGTATGAAATATACTAGATGAAATTAAAAAGAGTATAATTTTCGAACCTCTATTGTTTCTAGAAAGTTAGATATGCATTGCTTATTGTAAAAATAATCAAATGATATTAATATATTAATTTTAAAAATATTGATAAATGGCTACTAAAATGCAGAGTAAGATATTAAAAAATGACCATAATCAGAAGAAAAGGGACTGGTTATCTCACTTCTTAATCAAGAATTGATTTGGCAGTGTATAAATGGTGCTTGCTCCTTGCCTTTCTTCCACACAGTTTAGAACACTAAACCACTTGAATAATCTAAACAGGAACTCATATTGTCATAAAAGCAACTTCCTTAATAATTACTTATAGTATAGATAAAAACAAGACTTTACAGGGAAAAAGGGTGCAATGATGTTAGCCTGATTGAATATTGCTAAAACTTACTTGATACACTCATTTTGCTAGTTATTTAATTAATGAAAATTATGATAAGAACAAAGGAAAGTTAAGTTTTACAACATAAATGGTACTTAAATGATTAGAAATACTTTGTTTAGTCCTAATAAAAGAGTTCTTCCCATAGTCATAAAGATTCCATCACAGTAAGGTATGGTGTGGCATTGATTTAATTACCTGTTTGTTCATGACATATTTTTGGATGCCTAGTGTATGCCACATGCCATTCAAAGTTTTGTGAATATATTCATGAACAAAACAGAGAAAAATAATTTCTGCAGTAAATTCTACTGAAGTGGGGGTAGACATAATACACAAAATAAACATATGTATTACATACTGTTGTGGAAGGTGCTAAGTACGGCAGGGGCAGGAGTGCAACTAATAGGGGTAGGGATTCTGGTTGCAGTTTTAATGACTAGGACAGGTCTCACTGGAAGGTGATGTTTGCACAAAAGCTTGAAGATGGTGGTTGTGATTGGTGGTGAGTTCAGGAATATTTGGGGGAGGAGGATTCGAGGCTGACTAAACAGTGAATGCAGAGTTTCACAAACAGCAAGGAAGCCAGAATGGCTGGAGTAAAGACTGGGAGTGGTGTGGCATTTGAGGTGTGAGGTGGTGGTTCAAGGTTAGTGGAATGGCAGCTCACACAGGTGCTTGTAGACATTTCCTCTGGGTGAAACAGGAAGCTATGAGAGATTTTCAAGTAGAGGAATAATATGATCTGTTTATGTTCTAATAAGATTAGATGTTGTGCAATTTTTTCTTTACTAAGGACATTATGCATAATATATTAATAAATAGACTTAATTCTGTATTTTTCAATTTCTACATAAGTGTGTAGAAAGATGGTATTAGTTCGTTTACTAAATCATTCAGGTCTTAGATTTACAAATTAGTGCTCTAATATTCTTAAATAACTCTAAGATATGATGTTTAAACTGATATCAAATCCTGGAGACTTTTTTTTTTAAAGCTGTTTATGTTTCTCATAATGCCTACCATGATAAAATGTTTCTGATTGCCCAAGTGTTCCCTTTATGGATGTAATGCCTCTTTGCTTGATTGCTCATAAGTTGTCTGCTGGCTCTCAACCTTGCAATATGTTGAAATTAGCCAATACGAGAATTTTAAAAGACAAGTATTGGGCAATTTAGCTTGCAAAAGCACCCAGAAGTGGAATAATTATTCACTCAGAAGTTTTTATCATCCTAAACACTTCATGAAATGTGAACCTCATTCATTTCTACGTTTCATTAAAACTGAAGATCTAACTCAAAATAAGTATGCTGTATAGTCTTGAGATATTATTAAAATATAACTAAATATATTTTGCACAGACTTTACTTATTGGGTATTTTCAAGTGAGTCCCTGTAAATAGTTTATATATAAAATGGTATTACCCTCCTTTTTTCTATTGCTTTAAAGAAAATGTTGACTTCAAGCTTTATTCATACACATTATACTGATAAATTTTGCTATTGAATTATCTGAACCCAGCATTGCTGATAGCTGATAATAAAATAGTTTTATGCAATAAGATATCACTTATTTTCTTTTTCTGAAATTATTTTTAAAAATGATACATACAAACATATACTTTAATGTGTATAAATAGTAATGAAAACATATAATTTACCAAGACTAAATCATGAAGAAATAGAACATTTGAACAGAACTATTTATACTCTAATATTAAAATAGAT
>NW_007741793.1:6889-17981 GCF_000696425.1 Galeopterus variegatus | reverse complement strand
CAGTCTTCCTCAACAGCTTCCAAAAACTGATGAGGAGGAAACACTTCCAAACACATTTTATGAGGCCAGCATTACCCTAATAGCAAAGCCAGACAAAGACACCACAAGGAAAACAAAAACAAAACCAAAAACAAACAAACAAACAAAAAACCCAAAACGACAACAACAACAATAGAAACTAGAGGCAGATATCCCTGATGAATACAGATGCAAAAATCCTCAACATGACACTAGCAAACTGAATCCAATAGAACATTAAAAGGACCATATACCATAACAAAATGGGATTTATACCTGAGATGCAAAGATGATTTGACATACAAAAATCAATAAATCAGATACATGAGCCACATTAAAAGAATAAAGGATAAAAATTGCATGATCATCTCAATAGATGCAGAAAAAATGTTTCACAAAAATCAACACACTTTCATGATAAAAACTCAACAAACTAGAAATAGAAAGAAATTATCTCAATATGAAAATTAATTAGGATATTATATATTAAACTGAATTTTCCCAATGAAAAATCTACCTATTATGTAGAATAAATGAGTGAGTTAATAAATATTCCACATTGTTCTATTCCAGAATTTAAGAAAAAACATGTTATGATTATTAACTATACTGCTTACATTATAAAAGTTAAACATAGATTCTAATAGCATATTTTTAGCTAATTGCATATATTTCATGTGGAAATAAAATGTTTCTGCAAAGTTCACAGGCTGTAATATTTGACTTTGATATAATTACACATATTATGAATCCTCCCCAATAAAATTTAGTAACACAAGGATTTATACATGCAAGACATTTATGTAATGCCTTAATAAAAATGAGATAATATTTGACGTTTCCTTTGTAAAATAAATGCTTGCTATGTGCTAGGTGTTATTTTATAAGTTATTTACTAAATCCAAAGCTATATAATCAGTGATTTCTTTAATTTGGTATATGGTATGTCCTTTTCATGTCATTCATAATATGGTATGTTCTACAGATTTTAAAATGTAATTATTATAATTTTAATAATGTAAAGTATTAATTAGTTCTGGGGCAAAATCAGTTGAAAGGAAAAAGTACAATGAATTTTTCAAGAAGAAGCTTTGAAAAAGAAATGAGAAAATTGGAATTTGTGTAAAAGGAATAATAGCATCCTTTTGAATTGCTTCATGAACCCGTTTTTAAAATGAATAGATGCATTTCAATATTTGAAAAAAAATCAAATTCTGTACTTTATGAATATAGGCAATCAATTCACATTAACTACAATTCACTTATTTGTAAACATAAATTAACTAAGTAACTAAGAACTAGACTTTAAAAATAAATAGTAACGACAGTAATAACTATTACTATAATTATTCTTAAAGTTATAACAATAGGCAAGGACTAGAAACACTATACTCTGAGCAGTTAGAATAAACATTCACTTATTTGTAAACATAAATTAACTAAGTAACTAAGAACTAGACTTTAAAAATAAATACTAACGACAGTAATAACTATTACTGTAATTATTCTTAAAGTTATAACAATAGGCAAGGACTAGAAACACTATACTCTGAGCAGTTAGAATAAATGCTACAATGTACAAACAATGTTGTTCATGAACACTTGTCAACGATTATCTTCTCAGGTCTCCCCTCACAATCTCTTTACTCATAGTTAGACTGATTTCCTGCTTTCTTTCACAGAAAAACAATGACAAATTAGATGCTGAAAACTTGAACAGCAGAGAAGATTCTGATAGAAGTAAATGCACTGAGAACATAGGAAGTGACAGCTGACTGCTTCACAGCACGAAAATGTGACATTTTAACTTCAAGTTGAAAGATGACTAAAAATGTGTTAGACGGAGAAATAAGGGAGAAGTATTACATGCAGGGAAAGCATTATGTGTATAGACAAGGGGCATGAAAGGTCACAGCAAGTGATAAATAAAGAGTGGCAGGTACATCATAGTGATGGCAGTGGTGGTAGTGAAAGGTGGTGAAGAAGAGATGCAGCTGGTAGGATGAAAAGATTAGAGTGAGAATAAAGTGGGTTGTATGTTATGCTATGGAATCAGGGTTTCACTCTGAGGCAGTGAGAAAAGACTAGAAAAATAATATTCTTAAGAATCATCAGGTTCATAGCTTAGTTTGTGATGAATTCTGACCAGCATATCCTTTGTATGCTAGGAATTGGCAGGAGATCCAGAAATATCCTTGACTTAAGTAAACTTTTCTAGAATTTTGCTGGAAATGACAAGAATCGGAGCCTTCCCTACTATTTTCCCTAATCCATGTGGTTAAACAACAAAGGATGAATTTCACTTAATATTTAGCCACCAAGTTTTAATGTCTTGGGACATAGTTACCAGGTGTTTACCTTAGTTAGTGCCAAATATTTTATTTTCTATTTGATACAATATATCAATTTGAAGAGAAAAATCCTATATTAGTTAGAATATTGGTTCAACTGTGTATAGAAGTGGCTTTACAGATGTTGAGACTCAGGCTGCATCTCTAGACTATGAGGCTTTGTCAGGAACTATGAAGACTCTGAAATTTCACCAGCAAGTTAGCCTGCCATAGTTTCATACAGGCTGGCAGATGACACAAGATTCCTGAGTCAAACAGAAGTGACTTAATTATTTATAGTACTTGTGCTTCATGTTCACATTTGTTCTCCTTGTCCCCCCAAGTCCCACCAGGATGATACAGAGTGACTCAGGTGAATGCTGCGTGTGCAGTGGGTTCCTTTCACATCTGAAGAACCTCGAGTATAGGAAATGCTAATCCTTTACAGCAGGCTGCCAGCAAACCTGTGTAACATTTGCCCCAAGGGACATTATCTTTATTGCTCTGGTCAAGGAACAAATTTGCTCTCTGACCCAAAGGAAGACACTACCTTCATCTTCCTATGCTGTTTGATTTACAAACATCCTTGAAAAGATGGTGTGAATAAAAGTTGCTGATACTTCTTGCTTGGAACGTGTGCTGTAACCCCTTGTCCTGATGTTCCAGGATGGAATCCTAGCTATCACCACCACGCTTCAAACAGCAGGATGAAGAAAAGGAGCACAAACTCTCCCTTTATAAATTTATGTCTCTTGCATTGCACAATGCACTGCTCAAATCCCATTGGTCAGAACTTAGACACACAGTGATACCTAACTGACAAGATGTTAGAAAAATGTTGTCTTTATTTTAAAAGGCCATATGCCTCCCTAAAAATTGATATTTATATTGTCATATAAAAAGGAGTGAATGAGTATTGGGACGCAATGAGAAGTGTCTGCCCCAGCACCAGATTTTTTCCAGCTCTATGTGAGAGTGCACATTCATGTTAATTCTGACCTAGATGGCTTTTTACTACATATGCAGGGTTACTTCTATGCATCTCTAATTAATCCATTCAGGTGGGTTCCCAGTAGGAAGTCTTTCCTGATCCCACTTTGTCCTGTTTTCTGAAATTTAACTTTACTTATAATTACTATTTTGCATACTTTTTAAATAATTTATACTTCAAGGATGGCTACAGAAAGTGCTTTATATACTATTATCTAAACACATTAGAAGATTTTGCTAATTAACTTATGATATTAAATACAAAGTGTATTCAGTATATTTGGTCACCCAGAAAGAATGTTCAGGCATCCTTTCCCTCACATCATAAAAGTATTAAAATCCCACAAACCAAGCAGTATAACACATTTGAAGAAATTCTGTAGATCCACAATTAATGGAGAACTTTTCATCTGACCCCATTAGTGGGCTTGTCAATCCTGCTGTCAGATTACTTCTTTATTTGCTTTTCTGTGAAGCTTTTCATGGGAAGGTGCTTGTTAGAGTGCCTTAGAGTCCAGTGAGTGGAATTTCACTAAGCTACCAACATTTCTCGCTTCCTAAGAAATGTTCATGTTGTAAATTCAGTTTGAGACGTTTTGCCATTATAATATATGGCCAGTAAGCAAGGCTGTGGGCTGAAGCCTGATAGAGCTCACCTACCTTTATTTATTAGAATGTGCCCATATTTACTAAAGGAATTTGACAACCACTAAGCTACCAACATTTCTCGCTTCCTAAGAAATGTTCATGTTGTAAATTCAGTTTGAGATGTTTTGCCATTATAATATATGGCCAGTAAGCAAGGCTGTGGGCTGAAGCCTGGTAGAGCTCACCTACCTTTATTTATTAGAATGTGCCCATATTTACTAAAGGAATTTGACAATTGTAAATATGGAAATTAATTTCAGTCAGTTCACCACATCCCAACACCGCATACCAACCCAAAACGTGATAGAAATGGTTACTTCAATCTTAATCCTTCCATGTTTCCCTGCCAACTCCCATGCTACGCCTATTATAATCCTGCAGCCTCCTTTTTTTGTTGTTCTTCTTTCCTATTTCTTTTTAATATAATGTAAGCTCTCTGAGGGTAAATTTCATTTATTTTCTTTGATATATTACCATGGCCAGTACGTGTTTTTGAAATTAAAAGAAAGAAAAAAAAATGAATGAAGAATCAGTTCCCAGTTCTAAAAAGAGGTGATTTATCTGTGGAAACTTGTCAATGAGAAAAAACCCACTTAAATTCCATTGAAGCAAGACTGGTGAATGGCAGAGAAAAGTAATAATCATGTGTCCTGAGAACACAAAAGAAGGAAAGATTAATTTTAATAAGGTGGCTTAAAAATGGGTTCATGGAAAGGGTACAGATTAAATGAGGCTTTGGATGGTGAAAATATCATAAATAATTTTATTTAGGTTTTAGGCAAAGCAACCCTTATTATATTTTAATATTTCCTGACATTATTGTTCTCAAGTGCAATAAACTGAGCTCAGTTAGTTCCAATCTTGCCACATGAAACTTAATGCACATGGGAAACTAGAGTTGTATATGGTTATCCTAATAAAGAGTTTTCAAATGTCTTCAAAGATCAGGTGTATATCTGAGGATAAGTGGACAGTCATAGGCTATTAATTTAAGAAAACAATGGAAGGGAGAAATCTAGGCAGAAGGATGAGTGTGTAAAAAGGCAAAGGGGTAGGAGCCATCAAGGCATGTTCAGGGAACCTGAGCTATTCAGTATGGCTAGGACATTAGGTGGCTGTAAGGCACGTAGTGAGAATAAAGACTGGAGATGGAAGGTGAGATGTAAATCATGAAAGACATATATTACAGATTGAGGAGTTTGACAGAGACTATACTCAAATAGGGAGCCAAAATGAAGTGTTTGCTGTTACTATACACAGTAATTCCAAGGCATGATTTATCAAGTAATCCCTTTGAATCAGTGCAATACATCTTAACCAGTCAAGTATTATGATGGGATTTTAATAATTTTACAGTTTCCTTGAGCAATTTGTTTTTCAGCAAGAGGGAATATTTATAAGATTAGAATGCAACCATGTCACTGCCAGTTTTAAACCTTTTACACTGTCCTTACCTGGGCCATGTTGCTGTATGACCTGGGTCATGCCTTTGTATCTCACCTTTTGGGGCCACTCTCTCATTGCGTGTTCCAGCCAAACAACTTCTCCACCTTTTGTTTGCATTTTATACTCAGGGACTTGACACAAATTGTTCTTTCTCATTGGAATGCTTCCCCATTTTCTGAAGATCTAATAAATTAATCAAGTTCCACTTTAAAAAAAAAAATTCTTCTAATATGCTAGTAAAAATCTCTTGAGCTTATTAGTAGCCCCAAGAGAGATTCAGTAAATGAGCAATTTTTCTTTTCTTGTCTTTTCTTTTTTTAATATGTGAGTCTGAGATAGATTAAAGCTTGTGCAATTTTGGGTTCCATCTTTTAGAAAAGAATACCAAAATTTGCATACAAAAACAGAAACAAAGTCTTGGCAGGCACCATGAAAGTGCCTTGAGGCTTAAGACACTGTGCTAGGTAATGAGACCTAACAGAGAGAACAACAGACATTGATTCCTGCTCTCAGGATACACTCAGCTGTATGTGCTTCTGACTGAACAGAAATTGCAACTGCCCTAGGAGTATTACTAACATGAGGTTTTGAATGAATTAATGAATTCATTTTGCTATGGTGAATCATGAAACAAGCTCAGTTGTTTTTCTGTGTTTTACAGATTCTCTAGGGGCATTACTACATATTTATTAAAATTTAAGCCTACTTAGGGATTTGTTCAGACAGTATCAGTATCTACATTGTGAGCTAGCTCAGAAAATGAAAGGAAAAACAGAAAGTCCTTTTAGCCACAATGTAAAGTTTGAAAGAACTAAGCCAATGCAGGGATCAAAGAAAAGATTTTAAAAATCACTAATGTATATATATCATTTGGGGAGTCTTAGGTTACATAATTTGACCAAACACCATACCACAATGACTATTTACTGTTTTGTTGTATTTTCTTTATTCACCAAATAAGCCTTTGGCTGTGCTGACCTAAGATGACAAATCTACCCCTTAGTTTAATCTGTCTTATTGGATGTCCTACCAAAATGTTTCATAAAATTGATATATTTTTCTCTTAAATCCATCAGAACACACTCATCAATTTTAAGCTATAAACCATTTTTTTGTTTTTCTACAACAAGTGGTATCATATCGTAAATAACCTAAACTTAAAAGGACTTTTTACTGTTTTTTATTAGTCTTAACTGGGAAAATTATTCAAAATAATGTTCAGGAAAGTGGCAGCCAGGTTAGAATGACACATTAGTTGTATGTGAAAGTAAAACAACAAGAAAAAAATTATGTCAGTAGAGGTGAAGAAAAAAACAAAAAACTGTCAGAAACAATGCTGAAGCAATTTTCTGCTGTGGGTCTGTAGTAAAAGGTCACTTTCTAATGATTATGTTTCTGTCTAACACAGGAAAAACAAGTAGACATTAATAGACAGTCATCAAACCACAGAATTTTGAGGTTATTAAATCATACTTGACAGGGGGAAGGGTGGAAAAGTGCCCTAATTAAAGCTGTACTATTTCAATTAAAAGAAGAAAGATTTTTTGAAATAAAAAATGAAACCATTCAAAATATTTTCATAGAATAAGATTAAAGTTTAGGAAAATATACTCAATTAAAATGTAAACAATTTCAAGAATAAAGGCTTCAAATTCTATTAATATCATACTCTGATACTCGTATAAAGAATACTCCTAGAGTAAAACAAGATTTCTTATGATATTACATATCCCAGTTGTCAAAAATATACAAAGACAGGGAAAGCAATCTGAATGAAGAATTTTTTGTATAGACAATACTAGAGTAAAACAAGATTTCTTATGATATTACATATCCCAGTTGTCAAAAATATACAAAGACGGGGAAAGCAATCTGAATGAAGAATTTTTTGTATAGACAATTTAAAAGGATCATTAGAAAAATCCGGATAGACAATTTTGTCAGAATAATATGAACAATTGCCACATGACTCTTCATTAAATATTTCATTCCATTTATTTCTGGTTGTGATTGGAGGATATTTATAACAAAACGCAGATATATTAAGATACTTCAAAGTCAAGTCATAAGTAAGAATCACAAAACTATAATGCAAGCTAATTATCAAAAAATCTTTAATAAGACAAGCAATGTATTAAAACTTTAATGGTGTGTGTATGTTTTCATTACAGAATAGTGTGACTAATGAATAAGATAATGAAGAGGCAAGGATACCTCTCACTCATGTTGAACAAATTTGCTGTGTCAATGAGATATTCATTTTTCTAAAGAATGCAGGGAATGAATATATTAGTATCAATGTAAGTGATAACAAGAAGTCATTAAATAAGCAGATGGACTGTTACTTATATATAATTATCAGAAAAAGTTAAGGAGCAAAAAAACACTATGCTTTCCACAATAGGAAATATGAAAATTAACATACTAGAGAACATTATTGTAAATTTTACAATCTACACCCCACAGGATAGTTTTTCTTGTAATTTATGTAAGAGAATAAAAAAAATACTATTAATTTCCAAACTAAGTGATTTTTTGAAGAAAAACATTGTAACATTTAAGAAAAAGTAAATCCTCTTTCAAGAGAAAGATAAATATAGATGGAAAAGTAGATATTAATAAGTGTACATCAAAAGGTTCATGTAAAAATAAAATTAAAAGATAATGCAATTCTTTCTATAAACTTTTTGAAGTACCCTCTTATATACATTCTTACTGAGTAAAATGACAATATTAACACAAATGAAAATATTTTTTCTATGATTGCCATTGAAAGGTACAGTAGAATACAAAATTGTATTGAGGAGAGTGACAGGTGGCATGTAATTATTTCACATAGAAACAATCCCAACAAATTTCTTTTTGGTAACTTGCAGATAAAATTCTGTCTTCTGACAAATCTTAGTATTCCTAGAAAGATAATAAAAGAATACCCTGAACCACTTTTTATGGAGCACCCCATCCCTATGGGATCAATAGGGTATACACAATTTTAACTCCTTTTCACTCCTTCACATTAGCTTTCTAAAGAAGCAGTGACCATAGATTTTTCAATTTTTCTCGACAGTTACAGTCAAAAGAAATCTAGCAGAAATGTTTAAAGATATGTCTTGATATTACAGGTGGTACTAGCGAAAAGTTTGATAGAGACAATTATGCTGAAGAAAAGTAGATAACCAAACACACACAAAAATCTAAATTGATGGTAGCTATTTGCTTTGGATTTCCATGATTTTGATCCAGCTTTCTTTTTCATTTAACAGATTTTGGAAATAATAATGGATGTTGACATTAGTCAAACTTCTAGTAAAATATCTCAGTAGGATTTTGAGGGCAATTAAATGCACTGTGAAGGAAATTAAGGAACTTACATGCTCTGTGGCAGGGGCAAATCACAAGTAGTAAATAGGAAAATGGAACAAAATATAACAAAGCACGGGCAAGTCTTTCTGTAACAAAAACCAAAACAAAACAAAACAAAAATCCTTACTTTTCAGGCAAAGAAAGTGCATTCTTTGAAACTTGAGTTTTATGGGAAAAATAAGTAATCTGTGCTCTCAAAAGATTTGAGAAAATATACATTTGGTGATACAAGAGATTTTTAAGATGAAATGCTACAATAACTCACAAATGAAATAAGATGGTTATGAAGATGATGGGAAAAAGTGAAGTTAAATAAATGTATGTAAGAAAAATTAAAAGGAAAAATGTTTAGTCTGCATTTTAATATCATAAACAATGTGGCATTGATTGAACCTATGATGTAGAAGAAAAAACTTCCTAGTTTAAAAGGAAAATAAATCAAATATTTGGGAAGAAAAGACATTTATGACAAAGAAATGCATACTAAAATATATATCTCAAATCAAAGGACTAGAGTAATGAAAAAGAGAACAACTAAACAAGTTCTAGTAGATAGAAACTTTCCCAAGCAGAAGACATGGTTGAGATGGTTAAAATCAATATCGAAGTATTAACTTAAAAGAATGAAATACAGCCATCAGATTGTACCCTGGTAAACATTTTGAATTTTGAGAAGGATGTGCCAGTTTTTTAAGCTGTTGTTTCTCAACTCCACATCTTCTCTTGTATATTCCGCTTTTGAGACGAGAACTGAAAGTCTGTAAACCACTTTTGTGCTTTAGCACCTGGTTCCCTGGTAAGATCTGATATCAGAGGGCGGCAGAGGGAGACTGAAAGACTAGAGAAGGGCGAAGCATCTTGCTCCTTTATGTTTGCTTCCTGTTCCTGTGTCAACCCATGTTTTCTTCATTCTAGCAGTAACAGTCTGTTCTGTAGCATCAGTTGTATGTAGTTTGCAGTTTTTCCCATACTTGCAGAGTCATCTGCATGGAGACCATTTGGAGCCATCAGCTCCAGCAGACTGGCATCTTCTCAGAGGTCTGGGTCCCAGTACAAGGGGCCCCCTTCCATGCTGTATTCGGCTCCAGCTAAGCAGTGGCCCAATTACAGGTGTCTGAATTTCAGCTGCACTGGGAACTTCCTCCAAGCTTATAAATCTTAATAATTTCATTTTCTTCTTTTATTTCAGCTCCTCAGACCCAGGGGTGGTAGCTATTTCCTTGCATTGATATTTTAATGATATAGTTTCTCTTATTGACTTTCTGGCTAGTCAGTTAATTTTTATGCCGACTTAGCAAATCTGTATATTACCTTTGTTTAGAATAACTGAAAAATGATTGGTCTGATTTCTGCCTCTTGACTGCAAGTTAACTAGTATAAACATAGTCAAAGAGGAATGGGTAAAGGGTCATGAAAATCGACTACAATGTATATTGAGAAGTTAAAATAAAAAAAAATCTGTAGGTATAAAGGTGTCACTGGACTTCCACATCTCCCTTAAAAAAAAAAAAGGAATGTAAAATGTAAGTAAGTAGATTTTAAAGATGCAAGGTGGAGACATTAAACCACTCAAGCCAATTTTCAAACAATGTGAGAAGACAGAAAAGTTTCTTTTAGGCATAAAGTCTAATTAATTACATAATTAGCACCTTCTTTCTAGAAAGTAGTACTACTACTACTACTAATTTCTTTTAGGCATAAAGTCTAATTAATTACATAATTAGCACCTTCTTTCTAGAAAGTAGTACTACTACTACTACTAATACTACTACTAAAAGTGACATGCATCCATCTGGAAATGATTAATTTCAGGGATATATGAGGAACTTCTTAAACCAGAATAAAAAAGAGAATACAGGGAAATAGAAACAAGGAAAAGACTTAAGAATATACTTCCAAAAGAAGATACACAAATGAATAATACATATAAAAAAGGTGCTCAGTCTCATTAGTTATTAGGGAATGTGATAGCACTATCCACCAGAATGGATAAAAATAAAGGCTGGCATTATCATGTCAGTAGGTTATGGAACATCCAGAATTTGAATAAACTGTTAATCTGTGGGTAAATTAGAAAAAACACTTCCAAAAACTTTAAAGCATATCTACTAAAACTGAACACAAGAAATACTGTAAATCCTACCAATTTCAGTTCTAGGTCTATATTCAGCTAAACTGTATACATATGTTCATCAAAGTATACCCACAAGGATGTTCATAACAGCATTATTCTTTATAGCCACGAATGTCCAAAAACATTAAGCAGTTGAGTGTAGGAGAAAAAATAAATACAATTT
>NW_007741793.1:0-6619 GCF_000696425.1 Galeopterus variegatus | reverse complement strand
TTTGGTATTTCAATACAGGAGACTAAACTACAAAGACAATTATTAATACTAACTTTTGTTAAATTCTGAATTTCAAGACATTGTCAAATTTGTCAGATCAAAATGTAGTCATTTGTGTTAAAACTATAACAAATAGAGCAGGGGAAGATGAAGAAGGGAGGGTTCTCATACACATATACCTGATAACAAGAACTATCACAAAAGACTCTGCAAAAATCACAACCTTGTACAAAAAGAAGACTTCTGTGAGGACATCCCCCAGCAACTGCCTATTCAACACCGGACTGGCACCGCCTTACTGATCCTTGCAGCCAAGGATAATTGTTTCAAAATGACTTATGTAATCCTCCTCATTTTTCTTTTGTCTTTCTGTATCTCCCCAAATATGCCTGCTGAATTCCTATTGCAATGCTTACTCCTGAATAAATATCATTTTTTTTCCTTTTTAGAAAACCTCTTTCTTTGTTATTTAGGTTTGACAACTTAATACAGAGCTAAGTCAGGCAGAAATTAATGAATAAGAAAACAGTAGGAAAAAAAAGCATAGCCTCGGTGCATGCTCAAATTTAATTAAAAATAAAAATCAAACCAAATAATGACCCTGACAAATGCTAAGACAAAATGAAATTACTTATAAAGCTAATACAGAAAAATAACTAATTAGGAGGACAATAACAATATAAAAGGAGGATATAATAATATGAAATGGATTATTATTAGTAGTCATAAAATTAGAAGCAATGTATGTCATCTGGTAAATTTTAGAATCTTAGTAAAATAGAAATTTAAAAATACATATAATGTACATAAAATTTTTACTATTATATCTTTCTCATGCTCAAGAAAATATACTTCTTGTGCTTCAGTTTTAGCAGATAAATTGCAGAAAGTGTCTCATTCATGTTATGATGTTATTATGCTAAAATAAGCTTCATATTATAATGAAAAGTATTGCAAAATGATTTATAGACCAACATAGATGTAAAATAATAGTTAAAATACAGAATGTAGCAAAATATTTTTTAAAAAATGCAATATGAACAAGTAAGTTTTATTTTAGATACATAATATGATTTATAGTTCGAATACTAATATAAATTACCATACAAATACAGTAAATAAAAATGATCATTTGACAACTTCTTAGAAGGAATTTAATAAAACATAAAATCAAATCTGATTTTTAGAAATAAAATCTCCANAAAAAATGCAATATGAACAAGTAAGTTTTATTTTAGATACATAATATGATTTATAGTTCGAATACTAATATAAATTACCATACAAATACAGTAAATAAAAATGATCATTTGACAACTTCTTAGAAGGAATTTAATAAAACATAAAATCAAATCTGATTTTTAGAAATAAAATCTCCACTCAGAAAACCACAGACAATAAGATACAATCCTTAACATTTTACAGTATATGTATCTCAAGTAACAGCCGACAATGCAGACTATAAAGGTTTTCCAGTTAGAGGACACTGACAAAGACACTTGTTATCGCTTCTCTTTTTTATTATTCTGAAACTAGTAGCTACACAACAAGAAGGAAATAAATGTAAATATTTAGAGGGCAGAGACAAAATTTCAGTATTAGTTTACCATGTGTTTATCTTCCTAGAAAACCTATTATTATAAATTAAAAAACAAATAGAGCTAACACATACATTTATTAAAATGGCTATTATAATCATATACATAAACTATTTACTCCACTTGAATTCTGTAATTATTAGTATATAAATAGGCAAACAAACATGTAATACGTAAAATGTTCAGAAAATATAAATAAATGTGAATAACTTCAGAAAAAAGACTAACCTATGTCGAAACTAAAAGCTACTAAAATACACAGTGAGTGATTTTAAAACATGAAAGTTCAGGGATGTTCTCAGTTCAGAATATTTTAAATTTAAAGATTACACATCTTTCTTAATTAATCTGTAAATATTTATTTATAGGCAAAATCCTAAAGGGATTTTTGGGGGGTACCTTTTTGAAAAACGAGAAAATTGTACTAAAGTTAAAATAAAAGAACATACAATATAACCAAAAAAACCTTGTAAAACAGTAATTATAAGAAATATGTGTTACTTCTGAATTAAACAGAATATATAATATGAATATTTATTTGATGTGTGCATGTGTGAATTTACACATATCCAGTGTGTTAATTCACTTTTTTCCTAAAATGATACATATGATGCTAAAAATACAATTTTAATCTGAAGTAAATCTGAATGAAGCCTGAAGAAGCCTAAATCTTGAGAAACCATAAAAATGGCAGGGTAGGACTTTCCAGTGCTCATACCCCCATAGAAACTTCTATTTGAACAACTGTCCGTGCATGAAAATACCTTCACAAGAGCTAAGAAAACCCAGTGACAGATTGTATCACATGGGTATAGCACAGAAATAAGAAAAGTCTCATTGAAGTGGGTAGGAAGGAGACATTTACGTTACCTAAGTCATCTCTCCACAAACCCCAGGCAGCACACTATGGAGAGAGACAACTTTCTGCTTGGGGGAAGTGAGCACGGGACTTTGCCTCAGACCCCAACACCGGGTCTGTCTTAGTAACACCAGGTGCCAGGCAGGTCCCCACTGCCGCAGACTCCAGGCTGTCCCTGCAGGCTGAACCTCCAGGTCTGCCCCGGCACCAGGCTGGATCCCAAAGCTCCAGGCCTGCCTGGTGGATTTGTTCTCTGGGCTACCCCACTGATAGGCCAACCCCAGTGGCCCCAGGCTCCTATTGGCCCGAAGCTGGGGCTAGCCTCAACAGCCTGGGGGATTAGAGCCTAACCTAGTGCCAGGCCAGTCCCAACAAACACAGTCTCCAGGCCTGCACCAGGGCCAAGTGAGCTTCAGCAGCCCCTAGCAATGGACTGCCGCCAGCACCAGGTCCATCCCCCACAGGCCTAGTATCAGTGTTTTACTGTGGATCCAGCCTCCAGAAACACCCCCGTGGATACTGACTTTAAGCCCGCCCTTGCAAACTCAGGCTCCAGGTCCACCCCTGAGAAACCAATCAACAGGTCCCAGTAGATCCAAGCTCAGGGCTCAACGCAGCAGACCCATATGCCAGGTCTGACTGCCTGAAGTCTTCAAAAGACTCCAAGGACCTTGTCAGGTGGCAGATGAATCTCTGCTCAGAATCTCTGGACTGGCTGACTGCTGAAGAGCTTTCCCAGACAAGCTAGTTTGCAAAGACTGGATTAAGTCTTTAGTTCTTTAAATGTAAATACACCAAAACATGCCCATAAGGATCAAGAACAATCAGGAAAAAATGACGGCTTCAAAAGAACAAAATAAATCGCCAGTAACTACTAACAGTAGATTTTATATGTTCTTACCACCAAAAATTAAGCATGTGAACTAATGCATATCTTAATTAGCTTGATTTAGCCATTCCACAATGTATACATATTTCAAAACATCATGTTGTACATGATAAATATATACAATTTTTGTTTGTCAAGTAAAAAATTCTTAGTGTAATATATGTTCAATTGAAAGAATAAGTGGATATATAATGTTAATGGTGATACATTTGAAGATATTGCTGTATCTTACATAATAATAGAAGTATAGAAATATGACGAGTCAAGTAGAATACACAGAATGCTCAGTTTGAACCTCACTGCTAATAAAAATTTTGCATTTAAGCCAAATAATTTTTCAAAACAAATTAATTTTTTGGAGGCGGCAACAAATGCAAACAGTGTATTTACAAATGTGGTTTGAAAAAGACATTTTTTCATTGCAATACTATTGAGAAAGCTCTTAGTAAATGCTACTAAAAATAAAAGGTTTATATTAAAATATTTATTTGAAGACTGTAAATAGTTCAGTCTTTATCCTCTGCAATTCACTTTATAGAAATTCTTCCTAAGGAAATAATAAAAAATGTGCCAAAGAGTTTACACTAATGGTTTTCAATGTAGCTTTGTTTTAATATCAAAATTTGAAAAATATTTTACATATATATATAGATATAAATATTTTAGATATATTCAGATATTTTAGATGTCAAAAAAAGAGACTAGTTTCATTTAGTTTTGTTTGCATAGTGTGGACTGCTCCATAGCCATTTAAATTTTAATTTCTTAGAATTTTTAATGACATGCAAAGCATTTATTTACAATTTAGGTGACAGAAGCATTTTATTTATTTTTGAACAATGTACTATAATAGTAACTTTGTAAATACACATGCTCACATTTAGAAAAAACATTTACATTATCAAAGTTATTATGAGTAACTAAGTTACATAGAGCAATTCATTCAAAATTCACTCAGTACATATGGTGAATGTGTATTAATGCAAGGGATATAACCATGAATGAAGCAGACAAAATTGAATATGTTTGCTAATGAAAAGAGATAGGGGACAATAACATAAGTAATTTCAAGAACAGTGAGTAAACACCGTTTGGAATAGTGTGCATGGTGGTCTATTTTAAATAGTATTTTCAGTAATAATTGTCCGTGTGGACAAATTTTGAGATGAAATTGACCCAGACACATGAGGCTTGGTGGAAGTTGCATCTCAGACAAAGGAAAAGAGCACATCCAAAGTCATTGAGCTGGGTTAGAGCTTTCCATATTTAAGTCACAGATAAAAGGGCAATTTGACTGATGTATAGTGAAAAGAAGTAGAGTAGGCAGGTTAAGATCCAGTGGGGCCCCTTTAAGTAAAGATTTGCACTGTATTCTAACTGTAAGGAGAAGTCCTTAAAGAAGACTGACTTAACGGTTTGAATTTGTAAATGGATCACTCTGGAATCATTAACAAATTTACTATAGGGGAAAGAGAGGTAGGAAGACCAGATTGGAAGCATTGGCAGTTGTCCAGGAAGGAGAAGTTATTAAATTTGTTTAGGGCTATGGTTCTCATGAGAGTAAAAAGGACTGTATTATGCCACCCCCCGATTAAGTGATGTCTGAAGACATTTTTGCTTGTCACACACGATGGGGGGATGCTGGGCAGTACTGCTGGCATCTAGTGGGTAGAGGTACAGGATGCTGCTAAATACCCGACAATGCACAGGGCAGAACTGTACCCTCAGCAATTATCTGGCCCAAAATATCAACAATGTTGAGGTTGAGAATTTCTGACTTAGGGTGATGGGAATGGAGATGCTTGAAAAGTGGGGGGACTGGTATAATCATGCAAAGAAATATATATCAAGCACTAAATTTTGGTAATCTTTTGAACACTACTCAACTGTTTTACTAGAAAGGATATCAATATTCTCATAAAATATATTTGATACTTCTTTAGTCAGTAATTAATGTGAAGAAATTTTGGTTTATGTTTTATATAGAGAGCAGCAGTCTTTGTCAATTATCCATAAAGAATAACTTTACAAATATCAAAAACTTACTTACTAAAAGTTATTTTTAAAAGAATATTCACTCAATAACTTTTCTTTCAGATAAAGAAAAAGAAAATCTACTCACTTGCCGTTCAATGCTGCCACACCAACTGTGCTCCGAGCAATTGACATACTGGCTACAAAAGTCCACTGCTGGCTCTGTGGATCCCACCTCTCCACTGTGTTCAGATAGCTCCAGCCATCATGGCCCCCCACAGCATAAATAGGGCCTTCAAGTACTGTTACACCTAAAACATTGGAGAAATGAATATTGTGTCTATAGTTAATAGTATGTTGTACACATAAAAATCTGTTCAGAGGGTAGATCTCATGCTAAGTGTTATGTGTAGAACACAATAAAATTAAAGTTAAAGAAATTGAATTGATTTATTTTACAGTGAGATTTTAAACATCTAATTAACAGTATAAAACTATGACTTCATTCAGTACTGAGTACAAATGTTAAGAAGCAATTGCAATGAGGTAGAAAGTATATATTATTAGTTGCATCATTCCATTAAAGTGAAAACAAAATTTAGAATAAAAAATGATTAAGACCTGGTTACTTTATAAAAGAAAACTAATTGCCTTATTTATGACCATATGAAGAAGCAAATCTAAAAATCAGAGATGATATGCCTTGTGCCTCTATTTTGAAGAGATTTTTTACACTGCAATTTAAAGTACTTTGTTACTTTAAGCAATGTTACATTAAAACAATGTAATATTATTGATTTTAATTTCAGGATAGTGATATCTGTTTTTTGGCTTTCCAGTAACTTTGTAATTAATTTATCTAAAATTTAGAAAATATGGCATTTTTCATATTATTAGCTGAAATCACTAAACAAGTAAAAGAAATAAAATTAATAGTGAGTCAGTGATGAGAGGATATATACAATTTTTTCCCACTGCTTGTCCAGTAAATTCACTTCTTCATAGATAATTTTTTTAAATGCAAAACACTTGCTAAATATTTAAATATCATTTTAATATTGACTGAAGTCATCTTTTTATCTGTAGGGAAATTCTGATGAATATTCCCCCAAAGGATTAAATTTCATGTCTAATTGTCAAGAGCTATGAAGCAACTGTGAGTTTACCCTGCCACAAATCTCTGCATATTGATGGAAGGCATGATTTCAGAGCCACAAAGGAAGTGTAGTTTATTACTTATAACAACAGCAGTAGTCAGAGTATCACCAAGTTTTTCTTTCTTTTTTTTTTTTTTTTTTT
>NW_007741792.1:23318-23938 GCF_000696425.1 Galeopterus variegatus | reverse complement strand
TTTCCTTCAGTGGGGGGAAGGAGGGGGAGGGTGCCCTAGCCTCTCTGGGAGGCTCAGGACCTCTCTTAGGGCAAATAGAGAAGAGTTCTCTGGATTTTACTCCCTTGACAACCCCCATCTGATCATGTCTCCATATTTCCCCACTGGATGTCTCCATGTAAACCAGTAATTGTCCATCTGTCACTCGCAATGATGCTACCCAGCAGTACCTGGATGATGCTAAGGCACTCTGTACCTCCCTCACCCTCTCAACCTGTCCCCCTGCTCATGTTGTTGGCAAGGGGCTGAGAGGCTGAGTAAGGAAGAAAGGAAAAGAAAGGGAGATAGAAAGAGAAGGGGACTGAGGGGGGTTCAGAGCTGGAGAGAAGGGGAATGAAACAGAACCACCCGCTAGGGAAGGGTAAGGGAGGGATTGGGGGGGGTATCAGGAAACGGTGGAGGGGGCGGAAGGTTTTGTTATTGTTTTTTTACCTGACTTTTCGGATGACATGCTTGCAGTCTCTTTGGGACAGGGTCCCTGCAGCCGGAGTCGGGGGCCTCAGCCAGCGCCGGAGTCTGGGTCCGGGATGGCGCAGCCGGCAGCAGCGCAGAGATGGAGAGATGAAGGCAGCGGCGGGGGG
>NW_007741792.1:17679-18349 GCF_000696425.1 Galeopterus variegatus | reverse complement strand
AAGTTCAACTCCAAGTCCTGGGTTTCTGTTCCCCGTGGCAGGTCCGGATGTAGCTGTTTATAGCTCAATCACCTCCATCTACTCTAGGGTTTCTTAAACTTTCTGTGCTATGGGCTCTCTGGCAGTCTAATGATGCTTATGGACTAAGGAGAACCATGTTTTCTCAGAATCATGTTTTCAACTGAAGAAAATAAGATAAGTTTGAAATATATTTAGCAAAACATTATAAAGCAAATGTATGATATAGAAGCATATGTACTTCTTCATTAATGCATTAAATAGCAAGTACTAGTGGTGGGTCCAGCAACTACCACAATTTCAAAAGTGATGACCACGAATGGCAATTTTAGTCCACAAACCTCATATGATATGAAAATATCTGTGATTCATTGGTGACCAGGATTGCTAATAGCACCACAGCCTCTTGCCTGCAATAATATTTGAAGGAAATGCTAAATTTTAGTTAGATATTAGTGAAAATAAAGATGAACCCAAATCTAAATGGTAAATGTAACCACCCATAATATTCCCATATCCAGTGGTAAAGGAAAACAAGAAAACTACAATAAAAGCTCCTTAATTCTGGGAAGAGGAGAAGGGGAAACAATATATGAGGAGTCATGTACCATAGCCCATGTGATATATCCTTTTGGAGGAGAACAGCTTGACT
>NW_007741792.1:15184-15695 GCF_000696425.1 Galeopterus variegatus | reverse complement strand
CCTATCTCCTCCAAGGGCTCCCTAGACTGTTGTTCCACAATGTTAATGAACCTTTCTGATAGATGTTATCTCTTGCCTTCAATCAATGTAATGCAATGCTCTCCTGGACTGGTCTCAAGCCATGAAGGACAAGAGATAGACATTTCTTGTCCAGATGAGACTGTTCTTCTCTATCTGCCCATGGTCCCTTCACCTATCCTCCTTACTGGTGGTGACACATGAAAAGCAGGGATGAGGTCAACATTGAAAGAGATCACATTCCAGAAATGCAGTGACGATGGCCTAAAGGGATCAAGGGGAAATGGGTGGAAGATGTGTTATTCTACATTTACATGATAACATTCTAAACAGTAAATTTGACATGACCACAAAATGAATTATCATTTGCCTTTTCTTGCACACTCAGTAAGACTCGCATTTGTGACCACCATCAATGAAGCACAGTGGTGACCTTTCAGAGAGAGTCATTGGACACCAGCATTCATGGGTGGCACTATGATGGTGCAGATCA
>NW_007741792.1:11920-14544 GCF_000696425.1 Galeopterus variegatus | reverse complement strand
CGGGTAGAGTAACCAGCTCTGAATAAATGGAATAAGTGGCATGAGGGAACTGACAAGGCAAGATCTAAAGAGTTTCAGTATATGACAGGTTCCAAAGAACCAGGGCATTGTGAGTAATAACAGCATTGCTAACTTTTTCTTTCAGTGAGAAATAAGAAATTATCCAGGAATGACACATGTGGCAATAAAGAATAAAAAGAGATGGTTCCTAGACCGGAACAGGAGGAGATCGTGACAGGATACTATGAAGAATCTTCACAAGCACTTATTGGATGGTAAACAAATACCTACGTCCCTGTTCGATGCCCATTATTCTGAATCTTCATGGATAAATCACTATACCTCCCATAAGCCCACGAATTTTGTAGCACATTTTAAAAATTAACCTGTTTATATAGATAGCGCCTGTGTTCCTCCAAAAAAAAGACTTGCACAGGCTTCTGCATAATCTGGGGGTGGCTCTAATCAAACCTAGAGGTCTTATTGAATTATAGTGCTTATACCCGGACCCCAGCCTTGTGGCTTCCTTTTTTCATAATTGGTCTCAGTGTGCAGCAGGTGAACCCTTCATTCTTAGTCTAACAGCTTCCATTCTGGCCTCTGCATTCAGGCAGTAAAAAACAACAGGCTAGTTGTGAAGCCAGTTAATCTGCTCTTGCTTCCAAGTTCAAAGCTCCCATTCAATTTGAGTGAATGGTTTATTACCATGAGAATAATTATGACCTTTGTCGAGCAAAGAGTACTCATCTGGAGGTATGTGGAAGGAGCCAAGGATTTTGGTTTTCCACAGATGTCTTCCTGGGACTGATTTTATCTCTCTCTCTCTGCTTCCCTCCTCCCTGCCTTAGTGAGCTCTACCTCTAGTTTAGGGTATAAAGTACGACTTTTTCACTCCCACCAAGGCTCTGGATTATGTTTCTCAGGCATTTGAGGTTGCTGGCCACATTAGAAAGAGCCCCTCTTAACAGAGGTATATGCTACTCCCTTTTTGCTTCCAAATGGAACAGGCTTTCTTATAGGACTCAGGGGAAAGCTACAAGAAGTAGTTCCCACACTCCAGCATCCTGACATTTTCCTACTAAAGCCAGTAGTTACAGTGTGGGTAGGCATATTGCCTGTATCTGAAGATACAGGGGGTGACAATTTAACCAGCTGCTTTGCTACCTCAAAACGAGTACTTATTTGGTTGGCAATCAATACATGTTGACGGTGGCTTTCTTAAGAGGAAAAATGATATTTGTCTTGGTCTGCTTGGGCCGCCATAACAAAATACCATAGACTGGGTGGCTCAAACAACAGAAATTAATTTTCTCAGAGCTCTGAAAGCTGGACGTTGGAGATCCGGATGCCAGCATGGTTGGGTTCCGGTGAGAGCTTTCTTTCTGGTTTGCAGACAGCCAGCTTCTCACTGGGTTCTCACATGGTTTTTTCTCATGCATATGAAGGGAACTCTCTGTCTCTGTCTCTCTCTTGTTATAAAGTCACTAGTTCTATCAGATTAGAACCCCCATCTTATGACCTCATTTAACATTAATTACCTCCTAAAAGCCCTATCTCCACAACACAGTCACAGTGGATATTAGAATTACAACATATAAGATTGGAGGTTTGGGGGACACAATTCAGTCCACAGCAGTATTTATTAGAGAAATTATGGGAAGCTCACAGAGCTGAATAATAAAAGAAATCAGAACTTGGGACTCATGTCAGCTCTGGGTAAAAGTAACAGGAATGCATGAAGTGTATTTTCCAGGTACTGGCCATATAAGGATTCAGCTGTAGCTCCTTTGACAATTGTTCATTCAGGTCAAGGTTCAAATTTTCATGAAGAGAGTATGATTGGATGGGCTTGGGTAGTGCATCCATCCTGAAACTAATCACTCTGTCCAAAGGAAGAGATGATGTACTCTGATTGGCCAACCTGGCTTGCGTGCATGCACGTGCACCCGTGTAGATGAGGTCAGCCTCATCCAAATCACACACAGTAGGTTTGCCACAAGAAATAGAGGTTTTGTTAGGTGGTGAAGAAGGAAAGGTAGATAGAAAGGCAAAAACGATAGATGTCCACTGCAGAGTGCCAGGAATTTGCACAAAAATTGCTGAAGTGTGATATTTTTGAAGGAAATCAAAAAAGTGCTTGGCCCAAAGAGGGGAAAAATAGCTGTGCATTATCAACTTTGTCTTTTCAAGGTGACAGTGACATGAGAAATTGAACTTAGACCTTCCAAGTCTTTATAGGTCCTTGGAGTTTGTTTTCCTGGTAGATTAATTTTCAAAAAAAGAAGAGGAAAGAGAAGCTTTCAGGGCAAATGATTTGTCATCCCTGAGTTCCCAAATTTGTCTTTTGGGGAATAGCTAAAGACCAGATATTAGTTGTCTTATAGAACATAACAACTGACTGTTAAAAAACCCATATGGTTGCAAAAATAGAATAGCAAAAGTCTCTGACAATTACTGAGCATTTGCTTTTGGCTAGCAGTGGTCACCACTGTTGAATGCCTTCTTCAAAACTATTCCCCCTTTGCCTTTTCTAACAAGGTCTTGATGTTGTTCAGGTAATCAGTCCTTCCCCAGTGAAATCACCTAACTTAGGGGAGGGCAATCCCTACCCTCAACAACAGAGA
>NW_007741792.1:11083-11476 GCF_000696425.1 Galeopterus variegatus | reverse complement strand
TCCTTCCCCAGTGAAATCACCTAACTTAGGGGAGGGCAATCCCTACCCTCAACAACAGAGATGAATCCTGACTCATGTGAATCAATCACCATAATCCATTCTGCTTTTTTCCTGACTGGTTCACAGACCCAAGCTAAAGCCAGTCACTATGGAGTATTCCTCCGGCAACAGTTATTGATTTGAAGAGAGGGCAGTAAAACCCAGGTTGGCCCAAAGATATTGAATGGAATGAATTTATTTTCATATTTGGGAGTGGTTTGCTCTCTCTCTCTCCTGCTGGCTATGGACAAGCAATCCCACTGCCCCAGCTGCTGTCAGCAGCAATGGGGGCCAGCCCAAGGAAGGCCTAGCCAAGAGAACTGATAGCTCCAGGCCGGAGCCCCAATTGGGTCA
>NW_007741792.1:9890-10752 GCF_000696425.1 Galeopterus variegatus | reverse complement strand
TTCATTTATAACCAAAAGCCTCTTAAAGCCAGATACTGTATTAAGTAAGTACTTCATATGCATCATCTCATGTTCTCCCCATATAACTCTAGAGGAGGTAGTATTGTAATCACCATTTTACAGGTGAAAAAACTGAGGCACAGAAAGGTTAAGTAACTTGCCCAAGGTCGCTTAGTTATTTAACCTAGTCATGTGTCTCCTCAACTCACATTCTAAACCAGTATAAGTAAAGCCAAGTGGCTTCACATTTACCAATGTTCCTGGATAATTCGAGAGAAATGATAA
Source organism: Galeopterus variegatus (assembly GCF_000696425.1). Classification (NCBI taxonomy): domain Eukaryota; kingdom Metazoa; phylum Chordata; class Mammalia; order Dermoptera; family Cynocephalidae; genus Galeopterus; species Galeopterus variegatus. Next base: position 10,467 of record NW_007741792.1, on the reverse strand, counting down.
TATTATAAATCAAATTCCAGTTTTCTACTGATTTGGATTAAGGCATCAGAGGCTCTTTGTCCTCAATGCTGATTGACCTTCAATTGCCAGGGGGTATATACTTCTCAGCTCCAGCCTCTCTTGGTAAGTAAATGACCAATGTTCTGTAAGCAAATATATCACCAGGGAATTTTCCCAAACTTTGAAAAGTCAATGGCACATTAAGCTGTATTTTTTTAAGAACAGGACCCATCTGCTGGGGAGGTAATTAATGAATGAGAAGTTCAAAATCTCAAGGTCTCAAATTGCCCAGTGCTGCAAAGACAGGAAGTTAGCTGGCTGACATTGAAGTTGTGAAGGAAATAAGAAAGTAGCTGTTCTCTCCTTGCCATATATGCTATAGGTTTATACTCTGAAGAAAGCATAGTCGCTAAGAGCAGAAGCCTTAGAGTTCCACACGCCTGTGTATGAATTATCCTTCTGACATTTCCTAGCTCTGTAAGCCTGAGAAAATTAATTAACCTTTCTATGAATCATTTTCCACATCTTTAAAATGGGAATAAAGTAGTACCCATATGTGGCATTGTGGAATATACTA
>NW_007741792.1:7438-8184 GCF_000696425.1 Galeopterus variegatus | reverse complement strand
CTGGAAAATAAATGCAGGAAGAGAACCCTAATTTGGTGTTAATTTCCTGAGGAAGGGATCTCTCTTGCTGGAGGGTTCCAGGGAAGTTAACCACTTTGGGGTCTCTCACTGCTTGAAAGAGATGAGCTTTGAGTAATCCTTTGTGTCTCCATCACCCAGGGGAAGTGGGGTGACAAATCCATGAGGGGCAAAGCAACACAAAGCAACATAGCATTATTACGCTAAATGAAAAGAATGCTTAAAGAGTTCTAAAACAGTCAGCTTTTACTACAGGTCCTCAAATTCAATGGCAAACAAAATAACCATTGAATCTCACATTTATGAGTCTGTAGGTGTCTGTGGATCAGCTGACCTAAGCTTGACTCTGCTGGGTGGCTGATCTTCAAGCTTCAGGTCCAGCTGGGCTTGGCTCCAAGCTATAGGAGGGCACTTAGGTCTTTCAGCCTATAGGCACTCCATGTGTTTTCATTCTAGGGCCAGGATAAAGGGGCAGCAGTTCCCAGGTATGTGTCTGGGGAAGCTTTTCCCATGGCAATAGCACAAGCATGAGAGGGCAAGCCCAATAGCACTGGCCCATTTCAAACTTTTGTTTGCATTGCATCTGCTAGCATCCCATTGACCATAGCAAGTCACATGGCCAATTCCAAAATCAATGGAGAGGGGAGGTACTAAGGTGTAAATATAGGGAAGGGTGAAGAATTGGGAACAACAGTGCCATCTACCACAAGCTCTTAGAACAGTAACAA
>NW_007741792.1:4663-6097 GCF_000696425.1 Galeopterus variegatus | reverse complement strand
GCCTAAGTGTTCTCTAACCCCCCCCCCCTGTGATTTGCTCTTGTGGTTCCTCCATTTTTCAGTCTACCCTCTCCACAATCCCCTTTAGGCTCCACACCTCAGGCAAAGCCCACAAGCTGTTCTTCTAATGCTCTCCTCCCTGAAGTGGCCACTCCTACCGAGCTTCAAATCAAACTCCTTCACTGGATGAAATTATTCCCTTTGGAAGATAAATACAAGAACACAAGGCTTGGGGGAAATTCTGCTTAAATAAGTCACAGAGACCAGCTGTTTCCAGACAGGAAAGCTAAAGCTAAGGTAAATGGCAGAAATAGTATAACTCTATGTTATAGTCATGGTCCAGCATTGGCTTGTTGGGCCTATTGAGAAAAGTCTTTATTTCACTTACCTTAAAGCTTGGCAGTCCTCATTTGTCAGCCGTGTGGTGATGATGGGTGTGGATGGTTTCCAGATTCCCTCTACAGATGTAAGGTTCTTGGTAAACATTTAATAAAAAGTCCTTATAGGGCAAGGTTATGATATATTTATAATCTGTATCATACCAAATGCACTGGGACATTCAATAAATGTCAAATATCAAGAGTCTGACTGATGCAAGGCCAGATTTTGCACCAATGTGAATTTGAAACTGAGGGATGGTAGGAGATTACCCTTCCTTCTCTATCAATCCTGAGACACTTGAAGATGGAAGAAGAGCTGGGCAGACAGACCAGCACACTTTAACCATGTAGCACACTAATGGCTGCAGAGGGGTAGCTCCCCTTTAAACCTCCAAGTTCAGACAGTACCCCAGACAGACTGGCCTCTTCAAAGAGACTTTATAGAACACTTGAGGAGGCAAAAAGGGACCAAGGCCAGAGTGGACCCAAAGCCCCGCTTGTTATGGGTCACACAGGGTGGGCTTCAGGTATCAGAACCTGACCCATTCCACTTTTGTCTAGCCACCTGTTCCTCAAGGGGGCCCATCTGCCCACCTCTCTGCCCCACTCTCACATAGACAGTGAGTGGCAGGACAGGGGTTGCAGTTAAGGTGACTGGCCCCCCACTACAAGCTTATATCTTTTCCAGATTACCATTTTGCCTCCTTGTAAAATTAGAATAGACTCAAACATCCTACCTCCTGGACAGAGAGTGTAGGCAGGTGGAAAGAGATGGGCTGGTTTCAGTTTCCAGTCTGAGAGACCAATTCTTCCCCTAAATGATAGGGTTGCTGGTGGTAATTTCAAGAGATGGCTGCCTCCTCACACCCACCCACAATGTTCAGGAGTTGTTTTATCTCCATTTGAGGCCTGACACTCAAACATAACTTCACTGTGAAATTCATTTAACAATCATACAATGAAAAAGAAACCCATCGAGCCAAGTTGGGGGGCATGATTTTGTTACAAGTACATTTGTATGCACTACAGATCCCTATAGATTTGTCATGGCAAG
>NW_007741792.1:2540-3440 GCF_000696425.1 Galeopterus variegatus | reverse complement strand
ATATCCATAACAGCCTTATTTGTACTTGTGTAAAACAGGAAATTACCCAAATGTCCATCACCAGTAGAAAGGATAAATAAATGATGGTATATTCCCAGAATGGAATACCATACACAATGAGATTGAATGAACCACAACTACAGATTAAAATATGAAGGAATCCCACAAACATTCCATTGAGTGAAAGAAGCCAGCCATGAAATAGTTCATACTGTATGATTTCATTTTCTTTCATTCAAATGGTGTAATGGGTTGAATTGTGTCCCCTCAAAAGACATGTCAAGTCCTAATACTCAGTATCTTAGAATGTAACCTTATTTGGAAATAGGGTGGTTGCAGATGTAATTTGCTATGATGAGGTTATACTTGAGTAGGGTGGGCCCTTCATCTAATTTGACCGGTGTTCTAATAGGAAGAGAGGAGACAGAGACACAGACACACAAGAGAATGCCATGTGATGACAAAGGCAGAGACTGAAGTGCTGGTGCTGCAAGCCAAGGAACAAGAAGAACTGCTGGAAAACCACCATAAGCTAGGAAGAGACATGGAAGGATTCTCCCTTACAGGTTTCAGAGGGAACATCGTCCTGTGACATCTTGACTTTAGACCTCTAGCCTCTAGAACTGTAAGACAATAAATTTCTGTTGTTTTAAGCCATCCAGTTTGTGGTACTTTGTTCCAGAAGCTCTAGGAAACCAATATAGATGATAAAACCAATCCATGCTGTTAAAAGTAAGAATGGCAGAGACGATGTTTGAAAAGGGGCATGAGGGGGGATTTGTGTACTTTTTCTATGTATATGTTAATGAAAAGTTCTCTCTCTCTCTCTCTCTCTCACACACACACACACACACACACACACACACATTTAGGTACTTTTGGGTTATAGGTGGGGCCAGA
>NW_007741792.1:0-662 GCF_000696425.1 Galeopterus variegatus | reverse complement strand
GTTTTTTTTTTTTTTTATTGCTTGGTATATTCCATTGTACAAATATACCATAACTTGTTAATCCATTTGCCTGTTGATGGACATTTGAGTTGTTTCTTGTTTGTGGCTATCACAAATAAAGGTGCTATGAATGTTTGTGGACAGGTCTTACTGTGAACCTATATTTTCATTTTTCCTGGGAATGGAATTGCTGGGTCATAGGGTTAGGTGTGTGATTATAAGAAACTGCCCGTTTTCCAAAGTGGTTGTACCATTTCACACTCTCACTGTATGAATCCTGATTGCTCCACATCCTGATCAATATTTTTGGTTGTTGGTCTTTTTTTATTGTAGCCATTCCAATGGATGTGAAATTCGTGTTTTGACTTGTTTGTGCTCTTTAAGCATAAGCTGGCTGAAAACCCACTAGATAGGCAAGGCCACCAGTTTAGTTGATGTAAAAACAAACTGTATCAGTCTGTTTTCTGTTGCTTATAACAGAATAACTGAAACTGAGTAATGTATAAAGAAACAACGTTTATTTTTTACAGTTTTAGAAGCTGGGAAGTCCAAGGTCCAGGGAACATATCAGGTGAGGGCCTTCTTCTTGGCAGTGACTCTTTACAGAGTCCTGTTGTAATACAGGGTATCACATAATTGTGGCTGGGCAAGAGCATTCAGTT
>NW_007741791.1:23292-23941 GCF_000696425.1 Galeopterus variegatus | reverse complement strand
TGCATATGTCTTCATATCTGTTAGGGCAAGTCTTCCCTCTTTGCTATTTTTGTCATTTCATGGAAATTTATTCTTAAATACAATCTAGATTAAGTTCATCAAGTTTCTAAAGAAATACAACTGAAATATTGAACTTATAGATTAATTAGGAGAATTGATATCTTTATAATATTAAAATTGCTTTACCTCAGGAAAGAAATATCTCCTCATATACTCAGATTACCTTCTATGTTCTTTTAAAAATTTTACATTTTTCTCCATAGGCATTACGCAGAAAGAGACTTGAAATTTTTTGCTGCTATTGTGAATGGTACCATGTTTAGTTATATACCCAAGTTCTTAGTGTAGAGAACTGCTTCTGATTTTTGTAAGTTTACCTTGTTTCCAGCAATCTTGCTGAACTCTTCCTTATTGTAATAATTTGTCTATTGATTTAGCTGTTTTTTGTAGTTAAATGATTGTCTCACCTGTAAATAATGTAGCACAAGATGTCCTATTCCATACTATAAGAAAAGTAAAAGAAATGAGAAGGCAAGGATCAAACTATTTTGGTATATGCGGAGAGTTTGCAAAAATAATGTATATTGGGGGCCGGCCCAGTGGCGCACTGCTACAGTGCACCGCTTGGGAGTGTGGTGGCGCTCCCGCC
>NW_007741791.1:21107-21488 GCF_000696425.1 Galeopterus variegatus | reverse complement strand
TATTTAAGTTTCTATATTTATTGGTTTCTACCCTCTTATTTCACATTTTCCATTAGCTATACTTTATCTTTGTTTTTATTTTCTTTTTCTGCTTTCTGTTAGCTAAAGGTTTTTTTCCCTCCTTCTGCTGATTTAAATGTCATACATTCCATTTTTCTCCTATTCATGGCCACTCTTTATTAAAATCTATATTCACTATTGATTTCCTAAATGCATTAATATCTAGATCCTATCAAGACACGCACTTGAGCAAGTTCTCATCCCCCATTGATCTCTTTGCTCTGTTGCCTACTGTTTGGTATTGTCTAGAGTTTTAGTTCTGGGTTATTAACACATACCTTTTTCTTATCCTATCCTGGTTTTCTGTTTGTTTGTTTGTTT
>NW_007741791.1:20293-20503 GCF_000696425.1 Galeopterus variegatus | reverse complement strand
TGATAGGAAGGTAGCCTCTTATGCATTAAACTTTAGAGCATAAGATAATAATCAGCTGTGAACCAAGTGGGGGAGGGGTCAGGGGGTGGAGTGAGAGCTGTCCACCCTGAGAGGTGGAATATTCTACCACTGGCATGGTGACAATCAAAAGAAGGTGAGCTGTTAGTCTGTTTTATCACTGTGTCTAGTCCTCCAGAGCTCCTGCCTCAC
>NW_007741791.1:17744-18049 GCF_000696425.1 Galeopterus variegatus | reverse complement strand
ACTCTCTGCATCCTACACATCCCCATCCCCAGTGACATCCCCACCTCCTGGTCAAACATACAACTCCATGATAAACACTCTTGTACATGTCTCCTAGTGGACCTGTTGTGAGAATTTATTTGGGTTATTTACACAGAGTACAAATTTGCATCCTAGGTTATTTCAATACTTAATGTGGTTAAACACTACGTATTTTTATTTCATTCCCATATGGGTCTTTCTGTGGTGTCCCATACAAATACAAATCCATAGATATTTGTCCTTACATCAAAACCATGCTATCTTGATTATTATGGCTTTTGCAT
>NW_007741791.1:14940-15593 GCF_000696425.1 Galeopterus variegatus | reverse complement strand
GGAGAAATGGGCTTTGAGTAATCCTTTGTGTCTCCATCACCCTGGGAGAGGTGACAGTTGATGTCCTTCTGTTTTGATGTTTTCTCTATCTTTTGACAAACACAGCTCTGATAGTCAACAAATTGTTGAATTTTATCTTGTCATCCAGTCCCTTAAGCTACGTTTTTTAATTGGTGAGTACAGTGTATTTAAGTTTCTATATTTATTGGTTTCTACCCTCTNATAAAGTTCTATCTAACTATAATGTCTCAAGCTTATTAATTATATTAGTAATTATTATATTAATAACTATATTAATTATTAAGAGCATTCAGATCTTTTGTAATGGTACTTCTGTTGTTAGCTTGATCTAATCATGTCTTAGAGGAATGTGTTACAATCTCAAACTACAATTGCTGATACATATGTGTCTTCCTGAATATATGTTCACAAAGGTTGAGTCTTCTCACAGTATTGTTCCTAATACAATACCATATCATTCTTTGTACCTTGTGATATTAATGTCTTGAATTCTATTTTTTCAGATTTTCAGTTCATTCAGCATTCATTGATTCATAGTTGACTATGGAGGATACTAAAATTAATAAGCACATGTATTTCACAGGGCCTAACTTATACCTTAGAAGGACCACAGTCCTTAGATTTTAGAAGGG
>NW_007741791.1:12650-13084 GCF_000696425.1 Galeopterus variegatus | reverse complement strand
TTATTAACACATACCTTTTTCTTATCCTATCCTGGTTTTCTGTTTGTTTGTTTGTTTGTTTAATTTTAGCAGCTGGCCAGTACAGGGATCTGAACCTTTGACCCAGGTGTTACAACGCTGTGTTCTAGCCAAGTGAGCTCACTGGCCAGCTCTGCTCCTGTTGTTTTTAGATGACAGTAAACGTAACTGACACATATTACCACCCTTCTTCTGTATTCATTACAACTTTCTCCTGAAGTCAAGCTCTTCCTCCCAGACTGTTTTGAAAATGGATTTTTATCTGGCAAACCTTTTGAAAACTGGCATGTCTGAAAACGTTTTCATCACACTCTCACATTTAAGTGAGAATTTGGCTGGATATGGAGTTTTTACATTCAAAGTAATTTTAAAATATTACTCCAACTTAGTGTCGATGATGAGAATTACATCATCAG
>NW_007741791.1:9977-10888 GCF_000696425.1 Galeopterus variegatus | reverse complement strand
GGGCGTGAGCAGAGAAAGAAATGCCCAAAGAGGGCAGATCAGCCCCCATGGACACCCTTTTCATAAATCCCTCTCTCCAAGGGGGATTCTGTGCTGCCCAGACATGACCACCCACCCCATGAATATCAGGGGCCTGGGCTCTGACTATAGATTCCTTGCAGCAGACAGGCAGACAATGACTCCTGCAAAGCCAAACAGCAGGAGGTGAGAGGAGAAATTGATTCTTTCCACCAGCTCTCTCACTGCCCTTTGGGCATCCTGGCCTCAGCTTAATGAAGCGACTTCCCCTCTTCCCGCACTCCCCGACGAGAGGCCTTCTGCTGCCATAGCTGCACGTGGCGGCTGTTGAAAGCTGGAAGCAGCAGCCCTACCTGTCCTGCCAGTTGCACAGAAAATCCCATCAACTTTAAAAGAGCTAATTAAGGGTGCCTTATGAAAACAGAGATACTGAAGTGAATATTTCTATAAATACCACTCTTCATAAACGGGTGACATAATGGATTGTTGTACATAAGTTTTAACGGTGTGGGATGTATTTACGAGTTGTTATTTTCCCTCCTTTTGAACAGAAAATTATTTTTCNTTTTTCCCCTTCCCATTTTCTGTTGAATACTGTTTAACATCATAATATCACAAGCCCTTTTTTTTAATCTCAGTGAACAGAATCTCATTCCTAGCCACTAATAACATTAATCAAAGTAGTCTTTCATGACATTTAAATAAATGTATTTCCCTTTATATGCTCAAGGACAATATAGATGATCTGTAGAAACTGGACATTTATCACAGTGATATGTCCCTGTTATCACAATGCCATTATTTAGCCATTGATTTAGGGAAAGCAAACTGCTGAGTATCAAGACATCATGATGGTGGTATAAAGAAAGAAAAAAAGCTTATAAAAATTCAAA
>NW_007741791.1:7507-7952 GCF_000696425.1 Galeopterus variegatus | reverse complement strand
ATTAGTGTTGTTATGGTTCTAAGCATTTTTTAATTGCCATTGTTATTTCTCCTATAATTTATGAGTTACTTGAGGAGTGCATTTTAAAATTCCCAGACACATGAGGTTTTATTAACCATACTTTTAATGTTGATTTCCAGTTTATTGCCTGTGGTCATTCTCTGTATCTGGGGTATAAGTTTATGTGTGCATAATGCATCAGGCTTCTTAACACCATTACTTAAACCTTCTATCTGCTTTCTACTACTCTGTTTTCTTGATCTTCCGATTTCTGATAAAAGCATGTTAAAATCATAAACTTCTAATGAATGTGTTTATTTCTCTCAGCAATTCTGTCAGCTTTTCCTTCTGGAGTTCAAAGTCTGTACAATTTCATTTGTTCTATCTTCTTGGTAGACGTACCCTTTCGTGTTTATTGGCTACCATCTTATTTTACTAAAATAAC
>NW_007741791.1:6493-6798 GCF_000696425.1 Galeopterus variegatus | reverse complement strand
AAGAATTCCTCTTCCTTCTCAATGGTTTGAAGCCAACTATCATAGGCCATGGAGTAGCTTTATATTTATTTATCTTTTCGATTCGTAGAGTGCACTTTTGGTGCGAAGACTTCAATTTTGAATAATTTTGGATATTATTTAATTCTGAAAAAAATACATTAGCCATTATTTCTTCAAATATTGTTTATTTACAACTCAATCTCTTCTCTAGCCATTTATCTGTCATGAAACTCCTATGAAAGTAATATTACAGTATCTCACTCTGACTCCAAATCTCACAGCTCCTCTTTTATATTTTTATGTTT
>NW_007741791.1:4684-5796 GCF_000696425.1 Galeopterus variegatus | reverse complement strand
AATCTCTGGCATGGTAAAATCGCAGCACTCAGATTTATAACCCTCAAGAGAAGATGTAAAATAATGCTATTTTACTGAGAAATTGGTACTGTGGAACATCCAGTTGGTAACATGCAGAAAAAATGGATCTGTCCCATGATATGGGGGGGGGGAGAGGAGTAAAACCTGGTGAGTAACAGGCAAGTAAAAAGACAGAGTCCCAACATGAGAATTATAGATGGACCCTTCATCAGAATCAATAACAAGAATAACCAGAGCAGATGCAATCATTAACCAAAGAGTGATTGACAGATGATAGACTAAGTAAAATGAGGTCAGAGGTCAAAAAGCATGTCATAGTCTAGATAAAACTAAGGAAGGGAGGATTCCACTTTTCTGAATTATCGGAATAAAAGTATCTACTAGCATCCAAGCAACTATGGGTGTTTGTTTGCTAAGAAATAGACACCAGGCTAATTACAGACATTTTTACTAAAATATTAAATTCCAGAGGACAAAGAATAAATATATTCAAATTTTGGAGAAACAAATATTATAAATCTTGAATTTTATCATCAAGATTTTATTCAAATGTAAAGGCAAAATAAACTGGTTCTCATGTGTGCATGTATTCAAACCATATCCAGAAGCTCTTTGTAAACATTTCTTGAAAATGGACTCCAGCCAATGGGGAAAAAAATCAAAATGAAAGCACTCAGTAATTTATAAGTCTTTGTCTAACTTAGCCATGCAATAACCAAGAAATCAAAAAACATTTAAAAAAACATTTGGCAAGAAAGAGAAGGGAACTATGAAGAAAAATAATACTAACATATCCTTATACGTGGAGGCAAAAGTTGGCATTGCAGATATTAATTAACAGAGAAATATAACAGCAAGGCACCTCAGAGTCCTTGCAAGTTCTCTCTCTGCTGTGTTTACTTCTTACGTGGCCTTTTCCATTATCCTGACTTTATATACAATGTAGAGAGTATAATGACATATCTCCAGCCTCAAGCTAAGCACCAGACATCTCCACTTATTTCCTCTGGGATGCTTACAATGCACAAACTTAGCGTGACCCAACAGACCCTGGACTCGAAGAACCTTCAAAACGTGCCCTTCTCTGGGGG
>NW_007741791.1:2621-3228 GCF_000696425.1 Galeopterus variegatus | reverse complement strand
AGGGATGGACTGGAACCTGGCAGGCAGAGGTCAGGGTTAAGTCTTGCAAGTAAAAGGGAGTGGGAGGGTGAAGGGATTTCTTCTGTTAGAAGATAAGAAGGAGACAATGAGGGCAGATCCTTACATCTATAGGTTTGTGGCAGGAAGTTGAAGGCTTTCTCATCCGATGATGTCACCCTTTTTGAAGTTTAGGGGATGACCTGCTTCAAGTGGGTATGAATCAGATGGGGGACTTTGAGGAGATATGAGAGACGGGAAGACGGCAGAGTCTCGTATAGAATGTGGGAAGATGACCAGGGACACACAGACGGGGTGCACGGAACTCTTGAGGGTCTGCGGAGAGTGGAGATGCATAACCTGTAATCAATCCCAAATGCATATGTGCATGACATGCTACAGACGGCTCCACTTCCCAGATGCAGGCTTGGATGAGATGGGGATTCCAGGACTGAGTATTGCCGAGAGGGTTGGATGGAAGAACAAACATTAAAGATACTGATGAAATATTTGCAGCAGTGGCATGTGGAATCTGAGCCAGACAGGGAAGGATGCAGAAACAGGAGCACATGGATGGACGGGGAGCAAACAATGTCCCCAAGACATCAGT
>NW_007741791.1:0-1234 GCF_000696425.1 Galeopterus variegatus | reverse complement strand
CCACCTCCATCACCATCGCCTTCCCTGTGTATGTCTGTCTTCTTGTAAGGACACCAGTCGTATTGGATTAAGGGTCCACCTTACTCCAGTATGACTTCATTGTAATTTAGCTAATTATATCTGCAAAGATCCTATTACCAAATAAGGTCACATTCTGAGGTTCTAGAAAGGACATAATCTTTGGTTCCTCCTTGTCCTTCCACTACCCGTAGTCTACACTCACCAAGCCCTTGTGATTCTACATCCTATAGAATGGGCCCCTCTCCAATTTCCCCACACTCGCTTTTTCTGGGGCAGCCAGCATCCTGTTCCACTTGGACGACTGCAATTGTCTTAGACATTATCCATTTGCCTAAGTCCACATTTTGACCAGAGTCATCTTGGAAAATGCAAACCTGATGTTATCTACATCCAGCTAATTCTGATCAATGGCTCTTTTTAAGTTTTAAGAAAGAGAACAGATGATTTTCGAGGCCTCTCTGTATCTCTGCACCTCATGTCTTATCCACCTTTCTCTTTCATTCATAAGTAGAGCGTCAGCCACCGAAGCCCTTTCTGCATCTCAGAATGTGCCGTGTTTTCTCTAGACTGGGTGTCTCCTGATGAGCTGTCTCCACTCTGTGGAACACCTCTCTGCCTGCCCCTTTCTCCGACATCAGATGCAGCACTTCTCCTGTGTCTTGCTCAGACTCCACATCGCCACCATTAACTGGGTCAATTTCTCTGCTACCTGCTTTTATAACACCTGGGCTTATTCTATTGGCACACTCCTTGGGCTATTGTGTTATAATTTCTTGTTTATTATCAGTGGCTCCCATAATGAAACGTAAATCATTTAAGAGNGTGTTATAATTTCTTGTTTATTATCAGTGGCTCCCATAATGAAACGTAAATCATTTAAGAGTTGGAGCCTCATCTCGTAAATAACTGAGTTGGCCATGCCTGGACCTGTACTTGGCGCATTATTGGCTCCTGCAAAATATTTGTTGAATGGTTTACTGGCTTCTTTTCATTGTGAATAGCCTTGTACTTCCTGGGCATTTATCATCTAAGTACAATACTATACCTATGAGACTTTATAACTCAATAGTATGTTTTACAATAAACATTTGATTGACTTAAACTTTTGGGGGGATGATGCACATAAAGTCTGTATAGACAGCAACAGCTCTCTTCCTCTTCAGACCCCTCAGCAGTCTCCCAGGTAGGAGGGACCCCACCCAGCCTTCTGTGC
>NW_007741790.1:23671-23943 GCF_000696425.1 Galeopterus variegatus | reverse complement strand
ACCTTGCCCAGGAGGGTCTGCAGATCCACCTTCTCCCTCAGCCCCCCCAGCCCCACACTGCACCCAGGGTTGTGATGTGCCTGGGCTTTCACTGAGGTAGATCTTGACTTGAGGACTCCCTCTTGCAGAAAGGATATCAGAGCTGATGATGGAGCTTCAAGGGATCCTGGACTCTTAGGGTGTCAGGTGCACTCAGATCACTCATGTGTCTGACTCTCAAAACTCCTCTCCTAATAAATTTGAAAAGAATCACAGGGACTCTGCGGTTCTCA
>NW_007741790.1:21061-21755 GCF_000696425.1 Galeopterus variegatus | reverse complement strand
TTTTTACTGAATAATTACCATCACTGCCTTACAGACAAGGAAATGGATACAGAGAGAGGTAAAGTGACTTGCCCAAGGTCGTATCTGAGCCCAGAAAGGGCACAGGTTGGTTGTATATTTGAGTCCAAAATCTGTGATTTTCCACTTATGTCACTCAGATACTTTTTGAATTGATGAGTAGTTTTCATGGTTAACTGGACCTAATTCTACATCTCAATCTTCAAATTATAACACAGAATCTGACCAAAAGACAAAATATTTGAAAATCAGAACTGTCATATAAAATCTGGGTGCCCTGCTGATCTTTATCAATACTAGCACAATAGCTGGCCTTTCGGCATCCTATTGAGTGTTATTAAACGTGCATTTCCTTCCCTTTCTATGTATGTTTAAGCATGCTATAATTCTTCTATTGTTTAGAATGACTGCTGTTAGCAGGAACTGGCTCCATCCTGGGTAAAGGATCAATGCTAATAACAGTAGTAAGTCATTAAGAAGCCATTAGTACATATTTTAGATGTGTATGTCTTTCCCACTTGATCTATTTACATAATCTCCACTCCACATGCTTATCAACTATTTTCTTTTCTGTGCTACCTCCAAATTCCCAAGGGTCTTGGTAAAATAGTATGTAAACAAACAAAAAAATCCAGCAAACAAGTAAAAAATGGACAAATGAAATAATTCATCAATT
>NW_007741790.1:20481-20730 GCF_000696425.1 Galeopterus variegatus | reverse complement strand
CCCTGAGGAACACCAGCCTCTAAAGGACGAACTGCAGAGGAGGAGCCATTGGAGGTATGAGAAGAAGGAGCTGCAGCAACGGTGGGAGATGCCACTGGAAGATGTCATCGAGAGGCCAAGAGACAAGGCAGCTTCAGGGTTGCCAAAAATCACCAGACAGAATGCCCGACTTGCCCACTCAGCCTTTCTTATTGCTCCATCCAGCAGGTGACTCATTCTTATGCCAGGGGTTTGGGAAATGCTCTCCTC
>NW_007741790.1:17698-19957 GCF_000696425.1 Galeopterus variegatus | reverse complement strand
CAAGCCCCGGACCCTGAGGAACACCAGCCTCTAAAGGACGAACTGCAGAGGAGGAGCCATTGGAGGTATGAGGAGAAGGAGCTGCAGCAATGGTGGGAGATGCCACTGGAAGATGGCATCGAGAGGCCAAATGACAAGGCAGCTTCAGGGTTGCCAAAAATCACCAGAGAGAATGCCTGACTTGCCCACTCAGCCTTTGTTATTGCTCCATCCAGCAGGTGACTCATTCTTATGCCAGGGGTTTGGGAAATGCTCTCCTCTTCTTGGGAAGTCAAGAATCCCCCTCTCCGCTCTCACTGACATCTAAGCCCAGTTGCTTCCCCTCTCTGTCCTCCCACCCGCCAGCTCCTGTCCTCTCTCTACCTGTCCACGCAGAAGGTCTTTCTGTTTTTGCTCTCTCTGACGTTCAAAGTCCATCTCCAGATGCCTTCTGTCTTGGGAGCATCAGAGCTTCACTGACCTTTCCAAGCTCATTTTCTCTGCCTCATCAGTGAAGGGGTTTCCTTTTGGAAACGTAGACAGGCATTAACACTGTCCACTAAACCTTCTCTTGAGCCATGGACCGTGGTGCAGCACTGACTGCTCCTGGAGACCGGAGGGAGAAAGAGCAGAGTCAGTGGCCGCCTTTTACGCCAGTGTCTGAAGCTGGAGTGGTTCAGCATATCCGATAAGACTGTGCTTATAAATGAGGTCATTATTCTGTTCCTGAATCACAACTACATGCTTTATGTCTCCCCAAAACAGTGTTCAGAAGGGAAAAAAAGCAGTATCTGCCTGACCACTTGCCTACGTCATTGAGAAATGCAAAATAATTACAGTGCACCAAAGCACTGTTTATGGGCACAGTCCCTGTAAGATCTTCTGAGGGAGGGGAGGGATCTGAACAGTGTCAGCAATTTGGCCTTCTGCAGATCTCAGAGGTTTCAGAGTCTCATCTTAAAAATCTTTCCTCCCTGGTTACTTAGCTCTGTGATGGCGGGTTGTAGCCCAAGGCAGCTCCTCATAGGATTTTCCTGACAGCTGTACTGAATCACTTTTCCAGGTCACTCACTGTCACTGCAAAAGTGCTTCCTCTTCTGACAGGTGGAGAGTCCAGGCAGAGCATTCACAGCTTCGCGTGGATTATGTACCTGGAGATGTTCTAATCAGTGACCAATATGCTTCATTTCCTTGTCTGAAGCAACTAAACACTTCCACTGAGATTCACACATCCTGAGGTTGCCAATCTCTCAACCATGATTAATTTACCACTACACAGCTTTGTTCACTATAGCAAATTGTTCCTGCAGAGGTCACCAAGAGGAGCAATACTGTGAACTCCAAGCGTGATATTCAGTCAAGACTGAAGAGCACAGGTCCCTCGCAAGTCAGGGGCTCAGTGGCCCCTGCTTCTAAATGTAACACCTTCCTCCTGAACCATCCGTCCCCCGTTATGGCATAACAGAACCATGCAAAATACAGCAGTTTAAACACCAAGTGTATTTCCTTTCCCTCTTTGCCAAAGCCCAATTTAAATGACTATAAGGGAGGAAATTTAAAGTATAAACTTACAGTAAGGCAGAGGACACAAAGGGGACCATCAATAAGTGAGAGATTGAAAAACAGAAGATGGAAAGTGACTGAGGTTGGTAAAGAGAAGCTCCCTTCCGCCAGCTGGAGGAGGAGGTCAGACCTTGCAGAGCTCCCGGAGAAAGATGTGGAGAATGGAGGCAGTTCATTCCCACAGAATCCAGGAGAAATGGGACTTTTAGCCCCTCAGTATGAAACGGGTGAGAGCAAGATAGGAGCTGCAAACAGTGGGGCTCATTGAGTCTCTGTGACGGGACCATGGACCATCTGCCCTTTCCCCCACCCCTCTATACAGAACCTGTCAATCAGGCGTCAAATGCCAAACAAGAGATTGGAAGTTTATTTCCCTGAGAGAGGAATACAGCCCAGAAAAAAGAATCCTCATGGTCGGGCACATTGAAACCTCTCAGCAGGAAGGCTGGCTTCCCACCCAATTTACTGACTTGCTCAGCACCTACTTAATGAGTATTATGTTCCAGGAAAGTTCTACATTCTTGGGTCCAGTAGGGATTTCCATTTGGTTCTTTTGAAGAATAATTTATATCCTTTTACTGAGGTTCTATATTGATGGCCATCTAATTCTGTAAACATGGTTTTCTTTTGTTTTTAAGCATATTTATAAAAGCTAGTTTGAAATCTTTGCTAAATACAGTATCTTAAAGACACTTAGAGACAGTTTCTCATGACTGC
>NW_007741790.1:10465-16935 GCF_000696425.1 Galeopterus variegatus | reverse complement strand
GCTCATTGAGTCTCTGTGACGGGACCATGGACCATCTGCCCTCTCCCCCACCCCTCTATACAGAACCTGTCAATCAGGCGTCAAATGCCAAACGAGAGATTGGAAGTTTATTTCTCTGAGAGAGAAATACAGCCCAGAAAAAGAATCCTCATGGTCGAGCACATTGAAACCTCTCAGCAGGAAGGCTGGCTTCCCACCCAATTTACTGACTTGCTCAGCACCTACTTAATGAGTATTATGTTCCAGGAAAGTTCTACATTCTTGGGTCCAGTAGGGATTTCCATTTGGTTCTTTTGAAGAATAATTTATATCCTTTTACTGAGGTTCTATATTGATGGCCATCTAATTCTGTAAACATGGTTTTCTTTTGTTTTTAAGCATATTTATAAAAGCTAGTTTGGAATCTTTGCTAAATACAGTATCTTAAAGACACTTAGAGACAGTTTCTAATGACTACCTTCTCACGGATCATATGTTTTTGTTTCTTGAATGACTGGTAACTTACCGTGGAATACTGAACATTTTAGATGATATATTGTAGGAACTATAGTTTCTGACTTTCCCCCTCCATTGGTGGTATTGATTGTTGTTATTTGTTTGTTTTGTAACTTGCCTGTGCTAAACCGTTGATGTCTGTATCCCCCACAAAGTGCAGCTGGGACACCTCTGTTTGCTATGTTTTCCCTTGTTTTTGTAAGTTTGGCTTCCTAGTGGTTGCCCCTCTGTCTGCATAGCTTAGTGATCAGCCAAAGATCAGTCCGAAGCTATGCTGAAGCGCCTTAAGCCAGTGAGGCTTCCAGTCTCTCCTGATGGATCTGTGGGTGAACTGGGGAACATATTCACCTTCAGGCTGCCCTGGCTTTTCTTCCTATTGGGACCTCTCATTTCTCACTTGCATGTGCTCGCAGGCTCCATTAGTCAGGTACATATGGTTCCTCTCTGGTCTCTGCAGCAGTGCACACAAACACTAGTCAACTCAAAATATGTGGGATTAAACCACCTCTGCTGCTGGAACTCCCTGTTAAATTCCTGGCTAGTCTGTTCGTCCGCTGCTTGCCCCAGTCAGGTTTGCTTATTCAGGCTTAACTTGAGCCCCTCTGGCAGAGGTGACAAAGCGGCTAGTTTTCACAGCCCCGCCTGCCCTGATGGAACTACTGGGCTGAAGAAGCTCGGGGGTGGAGATGGAGCAGCCGTGGCAAGGACGGCGTAGACTCCGCTGTTCTCACCTGAAGCTCAGTAGTTCTGATGAAGTACGGGCCTTNCCTGATGGAACTACTGGGCTGAAGAAGCTCGGGGGTGGAGATGGAGCGGCCGTGGCAAGGGCGGCGTAGACTCCGCTGTTCTCACCTGAAGCTCAGTAGTTCTGATGAAGTACGGGCCTTCGGTTAAATGGCAGAGTGCTAAAATGAATGCTTTTGACGGTTTTGTCCCGCTTTATAGTTGTTTTCTGAGGGAGGATTTGTCAGCCTTCTTCTCATTCCACCATGATGAGAGTTGGAGGTCTCTGTACATTTTAAAGCACTAGAAATCTGGGTGTGTTACATGTGTGAACCTGTATTTTATTTGGGTATTTTTTATAATTGGGGCCTTGATTGGTTAGTCTCTTTTTAGGGGGGGGGGGTTAATTTTCATTGTGTAGAAACACAGATGATTTGCTACCCAAGTAAAATGATACTTTAGTGAAAAGATATTTGTGGGGTCAAGTGGAAAATGTCAACCCTAAAGTTTGCCTTGAAACACAAATTGAACAATGAAAAGGGTCAGAGAGCATCAGTTGTTTCAGAACTCTTTTCCTCTGTAGCTGTGGCAGCGTGCTGCCTGTAATAACTAAAGCATCCTTTGTTAAATTAATCATGTACCTTAAATGCAGGGTGCTAATTTTTTTTTATAAATTTAGAAATTTATTGGCATATACAAGGGTACCTCAGAAAGTTCTTGGAAAAATAGAGAATTGAAAGATAATACAAATCTTTTCATAAATTTTTTGAAGACTCTTTATATATGGTATTTACCTTTACTATTTAGAATTATACTAAAGGAATCTGAATTTATTAGTAATGTATTTAATATTGCTTGTCAAATTGATATGTTTACCTTTTTAAAATGAGAACATTCTTTAAAATGTGAGGCACCATTTTGTTAAACAAATTGATATGTTTACCTTTTTATTAGTAATGTATTTAATATTGCTTTCCAAATTGATATGTTTACCTTTTTAAAATGAGAACATTCTTTAAAATGTGAGGCACCATTTTGTTAAAATTCTAATTTTTTTACAATGAAGATTTTTCAAATAGAATTTCAGTATTTATCATGTATCACGAATACTGTAATATATGTAAATTATTTCACTAAATGCAAAATAGTTTGGAATTGCAGTTTTTTTCAACTAAAAATAAGTTGTCTTCTATATAAATCAGATTTCTCTGTATCTCTAACATTTTAAATTAAATTTTCATGTACCATACATTGCCATTCCAATTAGACTTTGTTAAAGAAAATACTGCCCAGTATGTAAATTAAGATTTAGTAAATAATGTCCAAATTTCTAATGTTGAAGATACCACTATACACAGAGTCAAAACAAAACAGTATGAATAGAACTTTTCAGCCTGTAGGCATCCCTTTGTAAAAACACAGACCTCTCTCTTCTTTCACAATGTTGAAGAAACAAAAGTTTGTTGAGTATGAGAAATTGAGACCACCTGGTAACTTTCAAGTGGAGCAACTTTTTCATAATTTCAAAATAAGCAACTCCTCTTGGTGATTATGATTTTCAGTTTCATCAATTGTCCAGTCCATTTTTTGTTTGCTTTTAATGCAGAGCCTATAGGTTCCTGGAAGCAGAGAAGGCACTAATGGCAGGCCTGTCTCATGGACTATGCCTCTGTGGGCCTAATTCTTTTTAAGTTTGATCCTGAGCCAACTCATGTGTGGTCAATGATTCTCAAACACTCCTTTCCATCTTTCTCTCTTAGTGTCTTCTTCCAGACTACTTACATATGCCCTATGCCCCACATTATTAACGAGGTGCTGCCATTACCCAGCAGTTGTTCAGAGTTTCATACTTCAGCAGGTGTGAAGGGTGGAGAAGAGAGAATCCAGAGGAAGGTGCATGAGACAGAGGAAGTCAGTTCTTTCCCTTTGTATATTTTGTAGATGTAATGTTTGCTTGCCACCTCAATTATTTGGTCTTTGAACTAATGTTTTAACATTCTCCAGTACAATAAGCCTTCGGTATTCTTAAGAATATTGGAAAGTATTAAATTTGAGAATGGTTTTATAACAATTTTTTTGCCCTCAAAATTCATATACAGAGAACAAAACAAAACCTAATTGTTTTAATGTTCCTAGGCCATTGGATAGCTTGATCCTGGACATCAGCCTGGAATTGTACTTGATTCAATTTGTGCTTTAGCAAAGCGCCAAGTTATATTTCAAGACAGTAGGAAAGGAAGTACTAGGATTTCTTGGAGGGGAGGGGAAGATATTTCTAATCTGAGAAACCTTAATATAATGAAAGATACCTGTCTCTCATTAGGAACATGGATCTAGGACTCTTCATATTTCTTTGGACTCTTTTGCAGTTAGTGGCAGAAAACCGTAAAGTCAAAACCAAAGCCACATCTTGATACTGAACATGTGATTTTATTCTTTTACTCAAGTACCCTAATGCTCAGTGCCTTAGATCTGAAGCTATCTTTATAAGAATACGAAAGCTCCCAATTTGCTTTGCCTCTGGATGATATTTAGTATGTATCATTAGCTTGAAAATCAACATAAAGTATAGTAATCTGCCTTATCCCGTGATTTTCAACTTATCCAGTGATTTTCAACCAGGGGCGATTTTGCCCTCCTCAGGACATTTGACAGTGTCTGTGGAGACATTTTTGGTTGTTACAACTGGGGGGTGCTATTGGTATCTACTGGGTAGAGGTTAGGGGTGCTACCAAATGTCCTGCAGTGCACAGCCCCTCACAACAGAGATCCAGCTTGAAATGCTGTCAGTGCCAGGATTGAGAAACCCTGGCCATATCAAATTATTTCCACTTAAAATATCACCATGTTTTTAAGAATCATGATTCTATCTTTGGCTTTCTCATCAATCTCTCCAATTTTTCTACCATTTCATTTCTACAGTGGCTTTTACTAGATACTTGCGGATACAGATCACGCTGTAGCATCTTTATTCTGCACAAAGTGTGGCACGAAAAGCATAATCACTTAATACTCTGTAATAAGTGGAAATAATATCACCATCAGAACATTATATAAGTGAATAAACCATAACTTTTTAAAACAGTATGCAAGTAAATGTAACAGTTTGAAATAATATCAGATCAACATTAACCCACTGAATTTTCACAATATCCTTAGAAGATCAGTATCATTATACTGATTTTATGGTATAACAGTATTTTGAACAATTTATGTGATCGAAATATTGCTATGTTTACCTTAGCCAAATTACTTAGCCTCACTGTACCTTATTTTCTTGTTCTGTAAAAAAGTATGTTGGACTAGATTATCCCCTCTAACATTCTAAATATTTTTAGTCAGATGTGAAGTTTCCTCAAATAGTTTGAACATTAATTTTTTAATCATTAATTATAAATGAGAGCGTAAAAAATTACCAGTGGATAACCATTGCTCCTCATGTTTTTCAAAATAAGTAATATAAAAAGTGGTAAGATGCACGAATTTAGGGCAAGAGGTTGGTGTATGTGATTCCCTCCCCTCCTTTTTTAAAGATGGATGCATGTTTGTACCATTATTTAAGTTTGAATAAAAATTTAGTTCTTAGTAAAACTTGTTTGGTTTTGTCAGGTCAAGATAAAAGGCCATTCATCATTTTTTTTTTTAGTTCACATCAGGTTTATTATGAAGGTCTTTGTTTTAGGACTAGGAAATATTGTATATGGACTTCAGTATCCTCCTGTGATCGGGACCAGAGAAAAATACCTTTGTATTAAATTAGAATCTGGAAAGCTAAGCATTGCTTTCACAGGCTAATAGATGGAATTTGAATTTGTATTTATTTTTAATCAGTTGCCTAGTACTAAAATAAATTTGGATACCAGCAGCTCATAATAGTTAATAGCCTCTATAAATGGGTCCCAAGATACCTGTTCCTTTGTTGTTAATGAAGCCTTGTTCTGTGTGCAGGAAGAGCAGAGCTCCTGGCGATTCTCTGTCCCAGTACATCTCCCTGTCTCCTGTGTGCACGTTTAAGTAACATTAAGAAATTATTGAATTTTTTTTTTTTTAGGATTAAACCTCAATCATGTTATATTATGAGAATTTGTTGTAAAATTATGAGTTAATAGCACCAGACACACAAATAGCAAATAAAGTTTCTCAAGGAAAGAATAAATGACTTGTGGAAATTTTAGTAGCCTGTGGCAGTATAAGAAAACAAACATTAGAGCACAGTGTTGATAACACCAAGGTCAAGGGTTTAGATCCCCTTACCAACCAGGCACCAGAAAACGAAAATGAAAAAGAAAAAGAAAACAGACAAAATGTAGAAACCGATTTTAAGACTCTGGTATTGTCATGGTTTGTCCTCTGTGACTACTTAGATGTACCTTTTTCACATTTTGCATCACAGACAATTTGGAGATTTTGTAATGATTTCTATTTATTATTTCATATCAAGCAACTAAGTCATTGGTCTTATAAATAATTTGAATATATTATTTATTTGTTCACAATGAATTTTAATTTTAAACAAATTTATCAGTTTTGTTGTTCAAATCTTTTGACAAAATATTATAGTAATGATGTTAATGATACAGTATCAGTAAACGTATTGACTTAATTTACTTTGCTATATTTTCTTTATTGTTTTTAAAAGGGATTTACAGACTTTTTAAAAATTTAATGAACATTTATAATGGAGTTATACCTGGTACTGATCTAAGCATTTTAAAAATTGGCAATTTAATCCGCATAAAAACCTAAGAAAAAGAAACTTCTATAAGAGAAAAACAAAATATGCCTCCCTAGAACCACAATGATTTTTAAACTTTTATCACATGCTATCACTCATACGTAGAATCTTTAAAAAATAAATAGGTTCTCATAGAAGTACAGAGTAGAATAATGGTTACCAGAGGTGTGGGGTAGGGGAACTACTGGGTACAAATCTATGCTGCCTACCCTAAATGAATCATTGTCATTGTGCAGCATGTGCATGTACTGAATCAACATACTGTACCCCACAAATATGTACAAATAAATGCTGATTTGAAAAAAAAAAAAAACAGATTTATTCTAGAATTAAGAGTATAAAGGTCCAAGATTAACAAGATTAAAAGCTAGGATTAAATTTACAGTGATTTTAGGCCTCCGATAAAAACCTTTAATTGCTTGCCCATGTTAGATTGTGGCAGGTTACAACTGCATTACTATTTTGATAGTAATTTACAGAAAAACCATTTTCAAACTAAATCATGTTTATTCCTTGT
>NW_007741790.1:6378-9777 GCF_000696425.1 Galeopterus variegatus | reverse complement strand
CCACATGGAGAGACCATGTGTAGGATCTCTAGTCAACTGGCCAGCTGGACACAGCCTTCAAGCCCCCACAGCCCAGAAACTAGAACTGTGAGTGAAGGAGCCTCCAGATGATTCCAGGCCCCAGGTCTCTACCCCCAGCCTTTGGAATCTTCCCCACTCATGCCCTAGACACAGTGGAGCAGAGACAAGCCCTCAGCATTGACGACCTGCCAGAATTCTGCCCACATGTTTAGTGAGCGTGGTAAAATGGTTGTTGTGTCAAGCCATTAGATTTGGGATAGTTTGTTATGCAGCAATAGATAAAGGGAAGCTAAATTAGCTAGTTACCTAAGTCTATTTTCATAATAGTAACAGTAGAGTATTTTATTGACCTCTTGCTCCAGATACTCTAATACTTCACATTTATGATTACATTTAACTCTCCCACAAAACCTATATAAAAGGAATTACAAATATTCCTATTTTATAGATTAGGAAACTAAGTCTTCGAGAGTTTAAATGATCTGCCCAAAGGCATAGAAGTAACAAATACCAGAACTGGTATTTAGCTGACTTTATTTGGGGGGTCTTAGTTATTAGTATTACACAGCACATTTGAAAGAAAAAAAAAAGATATATACATATATATGCAAAAAATATATATATGCAGGTTATTTCATAAAAGTTCCTACCAAAAGTGTAGGAGTAAAGGTCAGGAGTCCCACAGCTGCCTGTGGTGGAATGTGCAGAGCATATTCCAGGCCAGGTGGAAGCTGTGTGGCCTTCCCCAGCCTTGGAATCCAGGCAGTGCCCCTCCCCCATATTGCACTGGCTAGAGGGGAATCCAGACGGCCAGCCCAGACTCAAGGGGAGGAGATCAGGCCCCACCTTCTGATGGGGAAGTGGCAAAATCATATCTCAGAAAAGCTTGTGGGCTGAAAGACACTGTGTGGCTGTCTTTAAAGACTTACTGTCCCATGCCCATATTTTGGATGAGAAACCTGCTCATAGTTCTGTGGCTAGTAAGTGGGGGGCGCTTCACCTGGCACTGCCCTACCCTGTCCTCAGCCTCCAGGCTGCTGTTGTGATAAACAGGAGACATTGGGGACCATGTGCATAGACACTGGGACATTTAGTCAACTGGCTTTATCTGTGAGAAAGGGAACAACTGACACATTGGTAAGGACTTTGCAGGATCAGGAGAGCCCTGGGACCCAGGAGAATTCGGATGCACAGACCAGGTTCTGATGCTCAAGGTGAGAGCAAAATGCATCTCCCTCAATCCCCACCAGCTGTTGCCATGGCCTTGTGAGTCAACTCCTACCAGACAACAATGTACTTGCCATCGTTACACTTGCCAAGCCTCATACACCCCAGAATTAGAAAGAAGGAGACCACAGGGCTGCTGGTCACTTGTAGGAAGTAGACTCCAGTGCTCTGATGCAAGGCTTAGCTAGCAAACAGTTCCCCTCCCTTCAGTCTCCCAGGTGTGTGCCCCTGTGGAGCTACCACCCAACACAGCCCAGCAGCACTGAGTGGAGGGATTCTCTTCTCAGCTCCTTCTCCCCACAGCTGGTGATCATGAAACCAGAGCCAGCTGATAGTCACTTCAGTCTTCCCCGGGAGATCCATGCCTCTACAGGCTGCGTGGAGTTGCTGTGATCCAGAATGTCACAGGGGGAGACCCAGCCCAGCCAGACCTGCTCAGGTCTAACATGGGAGCCAAGGTGAAACAAAATGATAAACTCTCCTATGCCTGGAATTCTCTTTTCTTTGATTTTTAGTCTCATTGGTTAAAATATTAAGAAGGAATCAGATCTGGGTTCAATTCATAATTCTGTTTCAATTACCAAATTATTAATCAAGATGGAAAATAAAAGTTTTAAATAAAATAAAAGTTTGTTTAAAAAATTTCCTGGAAAACTGCCAATTCAACTGGAAATGCATTCCTTTTGTCCTCCCTGCTTTGCTTCCCTCCTCCGTGCAACATGGAATGTAGATGAGATGGCTACAGCCTCAGCAGCCATCTGGTAATGTGAGGTGATCCTAAGAATTAAAGGCAGAATCAAAATGTCAGAGGAGGAGGAGGCAGGAGCTTTGGTCTCTCAAGATCATGGGGACAACATAGGGCCACAGAATGCCTTCTGCTAAACTTTCTTTTTGAGAGAGAAATAAATTTCTATACTGTTTAAACCCCTAATATGCTGAGTTCTCTGATAAATGCTGTTAGACAGAGTTAATCCTTATTAACGTATTACCTTTACGGAAAAATGTTGCCAAACAAAATGTAGAAAGCTAAAAAAAAAAATTATAACTAATCTTCTTCACTATAATTTCTATTTCATCCTGCAAAAAACCATATTTCATTTTCAGAATAAATGTATAAGTTTAAAGATAGACATGAAGACTCTAATCTACTACATCATTCGGTTTGGATCATGTTGCAGACAGGAAGGTGAGATGGGGAAGGAAGCTTAGCAAAGAAAGAAAACGTCAAGGAAGAATCAAAATTCCTACAGCTGTTTGTCCATAAGCTTTATGCTGTGCATGCAGAAAACAAGCAACCAAGAAATTCTCCCTATTATTTACACAGTGACAAATAAAGGAAAATGCATGTAGCTTGATAAACAAGCTCTCTCCTAAAGTAGATGTAGACACGATTCATCCCTTGCTTTTCACTCCAGAAGGCTGCTGAGCTGGAACTGTAAAATAAATTCCGGCACTCAGAACATTACAAGAAGGAATAATTTTCAAAACTGGCTCTGGCTTTATTTTTCCTCACTTTGAAATTGATCAGATGTACTTTTATATTTTCAGTTGTATATAGGGCATAATGTTAGAAGGGCTGTGCAAGGCTTACAGAAGAAACAATGCAAGTAGATACCAATTGCAAAACAAAGCACATACTAGTCCCTAAAGTGAAATAATTCACAAGTTAATGTGGATCATCATAAGAGTCCATAAAGCCTTGAGACTTCCCGCTGCCCTAATGGTATAATAATGATAAGGGAAATGAGAATTAGAAAAGCAACCCTGTTAATGTTTCCTATGTTCCAAGCCTGAATATCATCCATAAAACATGCCCCTTAACCCTCATAAAAACATCCTGAGGAAGATGCGCTTCTGCCCATTTTAAACATGTGAAAAATGAAAATCAGAGAAGCAATCATCATGTCCATGAACAATGACCATGACTGCTAATTGAACTTAATATCCATCCTCCCCTTTTTAAACTTAATTTAAAAAGACTACACTTCCCAGTCTCCTTTTCAGCAAGGTGTGACCGTGCTATTAAAGTTCAAATTAATGATACATGATGCTATGTGGGATTTCCTGGAAAACTGCCAATTCAACTGGAAATGCATTCCTTTTGTCCTCCATGCTTTGCTTCCCTCTCCGTGCAATATGGAATGTAGATGA
>NW_007741790.1:1185-4440 GCF_000696425.1 Galeopterus variegatus | reverse complement strand
AGATTACCAATAAATTGAGTACTCATATCATTGGTCTCTGCTATTAAATCTATGAGCAAGGGAACAATCTTTAGAGTCAGCAACCAACATATAAGTTTTGAATAAATGATTAGTCAGTGAATGATCCAGCTCTGATAACAACTAGCTGAATGACTTTGGTTAATTCACGTAAAAGGGGCATTCCAAGAAAGCTTTCCAGACAGACCTGGGTGGAAATCCTGATGTAGCCAGGCAATAGGAAAGGCATTTACCACGCCTGAATTTTTCCAATGTCAAAATGACAAAATGTCTGGCGCAGACGACTGAGCGAGTTCACTCCTCGCCGGTCTGTGTCGTGTGATCAGCGTTCTCCGCGCTCTTTGTTCCCACCCGTCGCTCCTGGTGACCCTGTGGCTTTAATAGCACAGGGCTCCGCGGTCAGGACTGTCACGCCGCGGACTGTGCCTGCCAGCCTGGGCCCGAGGAACCGCCAGGACCATCGGGCGACGACAGCCCACGCGGGTCCCCCCCACGGCTGTGCTCGGCGCCTCGTCAGCTCGGACCCCCTGGCACCGACCTGGAGCGCCCGTGGGAATCCGTCGTGTCGCTGGAACCCGCTNCAAACAATAAATGGATTAAGGCACTGAAAATAAAATCACTGATGAGTTGCTTAGTAAGTAGCAGAAATTAGACTCAATACTTGGAAAGAAGTGTTACATAAAGAGTAATTTAATTTAACTCTTCAATTTAGGGCATGCCTAGTCACATATAACCAACAACTCACCATGGGTCTGCTTTAGAAGATAATCTGAAAATCTTTAAGAATGACAAAAAAAAAAAAAAAAAATACGATAGTATTTGGTCTAACTGCTAAAGAAGCGAAGACAAGTAAACGAGAATGTTTAAGTTCAGGGAGTCAACAATGCCTTTCACATAGAGCAGTTCGCCCCTCTAAGACTTTTAAATGGCATTCTAAGTAGCTATAGTCTCCTTGCANGCGTCTGCGCACGCGCACTGTCCCGGTTAGGGCAGCTGTTGTCAACACAGCTGAACGCCTCTGGGACCAATCTGGTGCTCTGGACGACACCTCCTGGGCGCCGTCTGTGTGCACTGCCGTCTCGGAGCAGTCGGGGTGGGTACGATCCCCCGTGGCCATCACCAGGGCCCTGTCCCCTGTCCGAGTTTATGTGTTCGTCGTAGTGGAAGACGCCCCCCGCCCCCCCATAGACTGCTAAGAAAACGGTCTTGGGCTGCTAAACGTCCAGAGGCCCGTCCTCGCCTTGTCGAACTCATGTTTGACTGAGGAAAAGCGGAGATGGGAACCGACTCTCCAGGAGCCGCTGAAGGCCGGACTCCCCTGTCCTCTCCCACCGCAGGGTCCGTCCCCTGGACTGCCACACCCAGGGTTAACACGGTGTCCTCTGTGCTTCCCCAGTACGGGGCAGGGTGTGGATCCATCGTCACTCTCCACGTGGGGACCTCTGGGGACCTCCGGGAACTGTCCCTCCCTCCTTTCTTCCACGGTTCTCTCCTCCTGCCCGTCTGTGCTGCTCTTCCTGGAGCTCGTGTTATTCCGACACTGGCTCCACTGGACTCGCACTTCAGTTCTCTCTCTCTCTCTTTGCCTTTTACTCGGTTTACTTTTTTATGCTTTTTTTCAATTTTATCTTTCTTGTTATCCTTTTGTCTTTTTGATCTAATCAGGCTTCTTGTGTATTATTTTCTCACCTTTTTAGTGAGTTGTTTTTTAATTTAAATTTCAACACTTATGGGCCGCCCCGTGGCTCACTCAGGAGAGTGCGGCGCTAGGAGTGCAGCGGCGCTGCAGCGGGTTCGGATCCTACATAGGGATGGCCGGTGCGCTCACTGGCTGAGTGCGGTGCGGGCGACACCACGCCTAGGGTTATGATCCCCTTACTGGTCACACACACACACACACAAAACAAACAAACAAACAAACAAAAATTTCAACACGTATTTTTAATTTCTAAAGGACCTCGTGATTATTTGATTCATCTTCTCCCTCTTCTGCTTACAATGTCTGTTCTTGTTCAGTAAATCCAACAGTTTCTCTTCTATAACTCTGAGGAAGTTAATGGTATTTTCTGTTTCCCTTGCATGATCTCTATTTCTTCCAATTTGCTTTTTCCTTTTTTTTTTTTTTTTTGTTGGTTTGCTTTGGCCTGTTTCATATTAGAGGATTTGCTGAAACATCTGGAGGCCCTTGGCATCTGCTCATGGTTCACAGGGCATCACAGGAAAGTCTTGCTCGTATGCTGTGGCTTTGTGGCCTGTGGGTAACTCTGTGAGGTTCTTTAACTGGGTTCTTGACTGAGGTGCCCTCAGCAGAGTGTGTGCTGAAGAACTGGACTCCAAGGACAGATGACATGCATTTGGAATTTTTTTTTTTATTTTACAAGTTTCCATGACAATTCCTAACATATCTTAATGCTGGGCACACCAAAGACTGTTAACACTAGGTATTTATGCCATCGTCAGTCACATAAAGGACACCTACAAATTTAGGGTACAGAACTTTCAACAAATAGTCATTTAATACCCGTTGTTTGAAACTAAGTGTTTGGTGGACATATGAATTAGAGTGTATCTGGCTTCTTTAACGGGTTAACAGTGAGGTGGAGGTGAAGATGGAGAGAAGCCCAGAGAGGGAACTAGGAACGTGACAAGTTTGACTTCACATCTGATAGGCACTTTTCACTTCATTTGTCTCCATTCATAGCAGATGCTAAGTGCAAACACATGATCGGCGCCTGGGCTTGGCTGAGTTGAAGCCAGTGCAAGTCCTAGTTCAAAGAGGCCCTGAGTCTTCTGCTTGGGACGCAATCCACACCATGACTGACAGATCTGACGGGTTTTAATTGTTAACAGGGTTGAAGTTGTCCCAGAGAACATGGGAAAGTGAAAATTCTGAGAAGAAACGAGGGAAGCAACCAAAACTACCATGGAGCAGGGCCGGCCCGTGCGCACTGGGGGAATGCGGTGCTGACAGCAGCAGGGCCACGGGTTCGGATCCCTATGGAGGGACGGCTGGTTGGCTCACTTGGGAGAGTGTGGTACTGACAACACCACGTCAAGGGATAGGATCCCCTTACCGGTCAGCTTAAAGGGAAAAAAAAGAGGAATTGTTTTCAACTGAATAATTTGTCTCCATTGCTTTTCATTACAGAATAAGAGATGGTTCTGTGTTCAAGTACTTTGGCACTTGGAAATCATGAAATCAAAATTAGAAATGGAATGTAGTTCTAAAACCTCATC
>NW_007741790.1:0-1045 GCF_000696425.1 Galeopterus variegatus | reverse complement strand
GTGTTATTTTCTCACCTTTCTAGTGAGTTGTTTTCTAATTTAAATTTCAACACTTATGGGCAGCCCCGTGGCTCACTCGGTGCTGGGAGCTCAGTGGTGCTGCCGCGGGTTCGGATCCTACATAGGGATGGCCGGTGCGCTCACTGGCTGAGCCCGGCGACACCACGCCTAGGGTTACGATCCCCTTACCGGTCACACACACAGACAGAAAACAAACAAACAAACAAACAAAAATTTCAACACGTATTTTTAATTTCTAAATCACCTCGTGGTTATTTGATTCATCTTCTCCCTCTTCTACTTAAACAATGTCTGTTCTTGTTCAGTAAATCCAACAGTTTCTCTCCTATAATTCTGAGGAAGTTAATGGTATTTTCTGTTTCCCTTGCATGATCTCTATTTCGTCCAATTTGCTTTTTCCTTTTCTTTCTTTTTTGTTTGTTTGCTTTGGCCTGTTTCATATTAGAGGATTTGCTGAAACATCTGGAGGCCCTTGGCATCTGCTCATGGTTAACAGGGCATCACGGGCACGTCTTGCTCGTGTGCTGTGGCTTCATGGCCTGTGGGTGACTCTGTGAGGTTCTTTGACCGAGTTCTTGACTGAGGTGCCCAAATCAGCAGAGTGTGTCCTGAAGAACTGGACTCCAAGGACAGATGACATGCATTTGGAATTTTTAAAAAATTTTACAAGTTTCCGTGACAATTCCTAACGTATCTTAATGCTGAGCACACCAAAGACTGTTAACACTAGGTATTCATGCCATCGTCAATCACATAAAGGACACCTACAAATTTAGAGTACAGAACTTTCAACAAGTAGTCATTTAATACCCCTTGTTTGAAACAAAGTGTTTGGTGGACATACGAATTAGAGTGTATCTGGCTTCTTTAAGGGGTTAACAGTGAGGTGGAGGTGAAGATGGAGAGAAGCCCAGAGAGGGAACAAGGAACGTGACAAGTTTGACTTCGCATCTGATAGGCACTTTTCACTTCATTTCCCTCCATTCATAGCAGATGCTAAGTGCAAACACAAGATCGGCGCCTG
>NW_007741789.1:23257-23948 GCF_000696425.1 Galeopterus variegatus | reverse complement strand
CTGGCTGAGCGAGGCGTGGGAGCAACACAGAGGGTTGCAATCCCGTTGCCGGTCCCGGTCCAGTACGGGCGCAACACTGAGGGTTGCAGTCCATTGCCGGACATGAAAAAAGACAAAAAAAAAAAAAGGAAACTTCAAAATTCTGAGACAAATGAAAATGCAAACACAACATACCACAATCTATGGGATACAGAAAAAGCAGTTCTAAGAGGGAAGTTTCTAGCAATAAATGCATACACCAAAGAAGAAAGACTTCAAACAAACAACCTAACCTCACACCTCAAGAAGCTGGAAAAAAGAACAAACCAAATCAAAAACCAGTAAAAGGAGAGAAAGAACAAAGAACAGTGCAGAAATAAATGAATTAGAGATTTTAAAAAATACAAAAAACTGATAAAACAAAGAGTTGGTTTTTTTAAAAGATAGAAAAGGGGCTGGCCCGTAGCTCACTCGGGAGAGTGTGGTGCTGATAACACCAAGGCTGTGGGTTTGGATCCCATATAGGGATGGCTGGTTTGCCCACTGGGTGAACGTGATGCTGACAACACCAAGTCAAGGGTTAAGATCCCCTTATCAGTCATCTTTTTTAAAAAAAAAAAGAAAAGAAAAGATAAAAAAAATTGATAAACTTTTAGGTAGACTAATGAAGAAAAAAGAGAAAAGACTCAAATAAATAGAACTGGAAATGAAA
>NW_007741789.1:9090-23101 GCF_000696425.1 Galeopterus variegatus | reverse complement strand
ATCCCATATAGGGATGGCTGGTTTGCCCACTGGGTGAACGTGATGCTGACAACACCAAGTCAGGGGTTAAGATCCCCTTATCGGTCATCTTTTTTAAAAAAAAAAAGAAAAGAAAAGATAAAAAAAATTGATAAACCTTTAGGTAGACTAATGAAGAAAAAAGAGAAAAGACTCAAATAAATAGAACTGGAAATGAAAAAGGATGCATTACAATTGATACAACAGAAATGCAAAGGATCATAAGAGACTACTTCAAACAATTACATGTGAATGAACTGGGAAACCTAGAAGAAATGGACAAATTCCTGGACACATACAAGTTACCAAGATTGAATCATGAAGAACTAAAAAACCTAATTAGACCAATAACTAGTAATGAGATTGAAGCAGTAATAAAAAGTATCCCAACAAAGAAAACCCCAGGACTGGATGACTTCACAGCCAAATTCTACCAAACATTTAAAGAAAAACTAATACCAATTCTTCTCAAACTCTTCCAAAAAATTGAAGAGGAGGGAATGCTTCCAAACTCATTCTACAAAGCCAGCATTAACCTTGTACCAAAACTGGAAAAAAATACAACAACAACAACAAAAAGAAAATTACAGACCAGTATCCCTAATGAACTCAGATACAAAGATTCTCAATAAAATAATAGCAAAAAGAATCCAACAATATATTAAAAAGATCATTCTCCATGATTGGGCAGGATTTATTCCAAGGATGCAAGAATAGTTCAACATACACAAATCAATGAACATGATACAACACATCAACAGAATGAAGGAAAAAACCCTATGATCATTTCAATAGATGCAGAAAAAGCATCTGATAAAATCCAACACCCCTTCATGATAAAAACACTCAACAAATTAGGTATAGAAGGACTGTATCTCAACACAATAAAAGCCATATGTGACAAACCAACAGCTAATATCATACTGAATGGACAAAAATTGGAGGCTTTTCTTATAAGATCTGGAACAAGACAAGGATGCCTGTTTTCCCCCCTCATACTCAACATAATACTAAAAATTCTAGAAAGTGCAATAAGGCAAGAGAAAGCAATCAAGGGCATCCAAATTGGAAAGGAGAAAGTCAAACTATCCCTATTTGTAGATGACATGATCATATACATAGAAAACCCTAAACCCTCTGCCAAAAAATGAGCAGAACTAATAAATGAATTCAGTAAAGTGGCAGGATACAAAATCAACACACAAAAATCAATAGCCTTCCTATACATCAATAATGAAATGGCCCAAGAAAAATCAAGAAAGTAATCCCATTCATAATAGCTACCAAAGAAAATGAAATACCTAGGAGTAAATTTAACCAAGGAGGTGAAAGACCTTTACAATGAAAACTATAAAACATTACTGAAAAAAAAAATTGAAGAGGACACAAATAAATGGAAAGATATCCCATGTTCTTGGGTTGGAAGAATTAACATCATCAAAATGTCCATATTACCCAAAGCAATCTACACATTCAATGCAATCCCTATCAAAATACCAATGACATTCTTCACAGAAATAGAAAAAAATAATCTTAAAATTTGTATGGAACCACAAAAGACCCCATATAGTTAAAGCAATCTTGAACAAAAAGAACAAAGTTGGAGGCATCACACCTCCTGACTTCAAAATATACTACAAAGCTATAGTAACCAAAACAACATGGTACTAGCATAAAAATAGAAAAATAGACCATTGGAACAGAAGAGAGAACCCAGAAATATACTCCATGCTCTTACAGGCTACTGATTTTCAATAAAGGTGCCAAGAATATACAGTGGGCAAAGGACTGTCTTTTCAATAATTGGTGCTGGGAAAACTGGATAGCCACATGCAGAAGATTGAAACTAGACTCCTATCTCTCACCATACACACAAGTCAACTCAAAATGGATTAAAGACCTACATTTAAGACCCAAAACTATGAAACTGCTAGAACAAAACACGAGGGAAATGCTACACAAAGTGGGAGTAGGCAGCACTTTTTTGAGCAAAGGCCCATGCAACTGAAGCAAAAATACATAAATGGGACTACATTAAACTGAAAAGCTTCTGCATGGCAAGAGACACTATTAGCAAAGTGAAGAGACAACCTACAGCATGGGAGAAAGTATTTGCCAACTACACATCAGACAAAGGGTTAATATCTAGAACACATAAGGATCTCAAAACACTCCACAGCAAAAAATAAAAATAAGTAAAACAAATAACCCAATTAAAAAAGAGCAAATGACCTGAACAGACATTTCTCAAATGAAGACACACAAATGTCCAAGCACATGAAAAAATGCTCAAAGTTACTAATCATCAGGGAAATGCAAATTAAAACTGCAATGTGATATCATCTTACCCCAATTACAATGGCTATTATCAACAAGACAGAAAATAACAAATGCTGGTGAGGATGCATACAAAAGGGAACCCTCCTACATTGCTGGTGGGAGTGTAAATTGGTGCAGCCTTTGTGGAAAACAGTATGGCAGTTCCTCAGAAAACTAAAAATAGATCTATCTTATGACCAGGCTATTTTACTACTGGGTATATACCGGGAAATGAAATCAATATATGAAAAAGACACCTGCACTTCTATGTTCATCACAACGCTATTCACAATAACCAAGAGATGGAATCAATTTAAATGCTCATCAATGGATGGATGGGTAAAAAAACTGTGGAATATATACACAATGGAATACTATTCAGCTATAAAAAGAAACAGTATCCTATCATTTGCAGCAACATGGGTGGAACTGGAAACCATCATGTTAAATGAAGTGAGTCAGGCACAGAAAGGCAAGTACTGCACAATCTCACTCACTAAGAAAAAGTGTTCTCATACATCCAAAGGGTTAAACAATGGTCACCAGAGGCAGGGGGTGGGGAGAGGAGAAGGGGTGGACTAATGGGGACAAAACTGTGCTATCTACCCTAAGTGAATCATTTTGCAATATATGCATGTATTGAAACAACACACTGCACCCCACAAATATGTACAAATAAATGTTAAAAGAAAAAAGAAAATGCAGGGTGGGGTGCCTATAGGTGACTTCTACCTCACATGGGCAGGGAATCTGTGGCCACTTTGATCTTGCTCTGCCTTTCCTTGTCCTCAGCCTCCCTATCTCCCTCTCCTTTTCCCTGCTTTCTGTTTTCTTATCTCCCCTCTGGCTGCACCAGCAGTTCCTGACATCAAAACCCATTGTTACCTTCATGTGGAGAAAAACTCCTGAAAAATCAGAGATACCTAAACGTAAAAGACTTCAAACATCAAAAAGCATCATTGAAAATACAATTTTTTTTTTTTTTTTTTTTTTTTACTAAATTTAGTTCTCTTTCTTTTGTAGATATAAAACAAATACACAATAAAATTTGTGCTTGGCTTTGATCCCTGAAATAAATAGAGAAAATAATTTTATGATATTTCTTAGCTAGGCAGTGAAGAGATTATTCTTGCCTTTCCAAATGGGAAGGGCTTTTTAGACTTGGATGGGACGAGTGTTAGTACACAAGATTTTATAATCATCGCAAATATGACTTAAGCACTCAAGCCTGGGAGGGATGTGTACTGACGGGAAGGGTGGGGTAACATTTAGAGAAAGAGCTGTTCTTAACTAGGATCATAAGTTTGGATTGCATAGTAATTTTCTTATGACTAACTTTTGTTTCTGATGATAAAAATCCAATTCTTAAATGAAAGAAAGGAGCTCACACTACACAAAACACAGCTCAATTCAGTCACTATGTGAATGATCAATGATTGACATGGACATGAATTTATGTCTCACATAGATGGACCAGTCAGAGTTCAGCAGCAGATAATGAAACGGCTCTAGCTCTAGCTGTTGTAAGAGGAAAAGGATGTAAAAGGAATCAAATGCTCACAAAACGGGTAGAAGGGCTCCAGGCTGATTTTGCATTGATGACTAGAAGAACACAGCAGACACTGCCCCTCAGAACTGCTGTCTTTATCGTCAAGCCACCAGGTACCCAGAAAATCAGGGAGCTTCTGTCCCAAAGGCAGGCTCTAGTCCCACTGCACCTGTGGAGATCCACCCCAGCACACTGGATACCCCTCCTCTCAACACCTGTGAAGCTAGAGATGAACACTGGGGCCTCTGAACAGCTGCTACAGGAAAACCACAACTATGTGCCAACATCAGGTCATGTACGCCTTTCAAATCATGCTCAGATACATTTACTTGGAGGAAGTTAGGTCACTTGAAGACATAAGTTAGCTGAAAATACAATATTTATTTCCCATTTTCTAGCATGACACAAAGGAGTGGTTCTCAAACTTTGCTGCATATTAGACCTACCTGGGGAGCTTTTAGAATCCAAACACCCAGGCTATACCTCATAATAAGTAAATTGAAATCTCTGGGGATTTAATGTGGTGTTTTGTTTTTTAAACACTGTAGGTGAATCTAATGTGCAGCCAGTGCTGAACCAGAGATGCAAGGCATGGCTTCTCAAAATTTACTGCACACATGAATGGTCTGGGCATTTTGTAAAAATGCAGACTCTGATTCCGTTGGTCTGAGTTAGGACCCAAGACTGCATTTCTAATAAACTCTCAGGTGATACTGATGCTAACTATACTTTGAGTAACAAAGATGAACAGCAGTAGTTCTCAAACTTTAGTGTACATCAGAATCACCCAGAGGGTTTATTAAAACAGATTGCTAAGGCCCACCCCCAGAATTTTTGATTCACTAGGGGTGGGGTGTGGCCTGAGAATTTGAATTTCTAACAAGTTCTTAGGCAATCCTAAAGCTGCTGTTCTGGAAACCACAGCACAACTCATGCAAAGCCTGCTATAAGGGAGTTAGGATGGTGTTGAGTGAGCCATTTGCTGTATCTGCAACAGATGGCCACCATGTGGAGTTTCTAGTGAACTCAAAGAGTTTATATATTCCATTTGGATCCAACAGATAGAGGGGGACTCAGAAGAGAAAGTGAAATGCAATTACTTATGCCAAATCCAGTTACCTTTATCTATCTTTCTTCTACCCATGAAATTACTGGTGTATTACCTGGGGAGACACCACCGAAATGGATAGCTGGATGGCAGAACCAAGAGGAGGGAGAGAACAGTAGTCTTCTATATACCAGGAAACAGACAGGACTGCTGATCTCTATTTCACTCTTTGAAATATCAATGCAAAGTATCTAAATGATAGCTGAATGCAAGAGGTAAACAATCAATAACTAATATGGTTCCCATGGGAAGAGATTTCAGGTGACATCCAGCTTACTGCTAATTCGTTACACATACATCAGATGTTGCATATTGTATCTTCACCACAGTTCACCTGGGGGAGAAAATTTCCTAAATGCATCAACAGCTTTTGAAAGGAGTTTTATAGTCAACTAGGGAAATAAAGTTGGTGTCAGGGAATAGTAGTCCTTAAATGAAGAGTTTCAGTGTAAATTACTGTGGCAGAGTTTTACTCAAAATCATGGTTTGGGATCATTACTTACACTTTAGTAGGAAACCTACTACTCTCCATTTTCCCTTCTACACCACATTCACAGGGTACTGGGCCCCCTAAATGGAGGTTTAATCTCTCACCCATGATTACTGCATAAGCCAAATGATCCTGAGAGTACTATCATGACCGAAGACTGCATGCCCTCCACTTATCAAGGATCTGAAATAGGTAAGTGTCTGGAATTAAAATACAACAACTTCCAATAAGAGGGGATGAAAGAACTCCATGTGGGAAGAAAGTCTACTTGTAGGTTCTGATTCTTTTCTTGAGTTTCGACTCAAAGTGACCACAGTGTCTTCCTCTAACCTGCCCACAGTGACTCAAAGCACCTTCTCTGACACTAGCAGAGAGACTCTCAAAACTGAGATGCATGGTATCCTCCTAGGCCTTGAGAATGCAAAAATGTATGAGTGAGCTGCTGTCACTCACAATGCTCCTTCACATCAAATGAGAGGGTTTTTGTTTTTGTTTGTTTTCTCACAGCAACCAATTCTCTGATTATGTGGACACCAACCGGGTGTTCAACAATTCCATTCAATTATCACACTACCTGGAGTAGCACAAACCTCACAGGGTAAGGGCTCAGTCCTACAAGATTCCCGCCCCCTTCAGATGTCAATCACAAGTCCCAAGCCTCCTGTACTCCTGACCAACCAGCTATAAATCAGGGGTTCCCATTTCCCCCTCCTCAGGTTCAATAATTAGCTAGAAAAGTTCACAGAACTCAGACGCATACTTTACTTATATTTGTCAAGGTATTTAAAAGGATACGGCACAGGAACAGCCAAATGGAAGAGATGCATAGGGCAAGGTATAGAGGTGGTGGTACATGGAGCTTCTGTGCCCTCTCCAGGGGCATAACCTTCCAGCACATCGATGTGTTCACCAACCTACAACCTCCCCAAACCCCATCATTCAGGATTGTTTATAGAGGTTTCATTAAACAGATATGATTGATTAAATTATTGGCTACTGGTGATTAACTCAATCTCTAGCCCCTCTTCCTTTCTAGAGGTTGGGGGAGGGGCTGAAAGTCCCAATTCTGTAATCATTCCTTGGTCTTTCTGGTGACCAGCCCTCGTCCTAAAACTATCTAGGGGCCCACCAAGAGTCACCTCATTAGAACAAAAGATGCTCCTATCACCCTTATCACTCAGGAAATTACAAGTATTTTAGAAGCTCTGTGCCAGGAATGGGGGACAAAACCAAATATTTTTCTGTGATGCCGCAGACAGGGTGTACAGCCCTTGAAGTTCTTGCAACCAAGTTTTGGAGGTAGGATGTAGACATATTATAATTAACAACACAATGATGAGTGTTATAGGCTCAAAGTGTTATAGGCACTCAGAAAAAAATGTATTCAATCATCAAGGGCTAGAATAGTCTGAATCAACCCAAGCCCCAAGGTGGGTGCAAAGGTTATTGCACTTACTCTGTGCCAAGTGAGGTACAGACACAAAGAAAGAAAACTCCCAAAGCTCATTCTGATGGGAGGGATGGTGGGGAAAAGAAGAGAGTAAAATCAGGAATGTGATTGTTACCAAGACCCCAAAGGTCCATTTGCTTGCAGCTCAATAGCCAATAATTGAGAGACAAGTGTGGGTGTAAGGAAAGATAGCTTTTCATCAAGAAGCCAGCAGCCTGGGGCGATGGTGGACTCATGTCTCAAAGACCATCTCTGCCTCTCCCAAGTGTGTCAAAGCATTTTAGAGGGGTCTGTGGTGGAAAGTTGATTCATGGTGGCCAAGTGAGGACATGCAGACATGCTTGAGTGTTTCAGAAAATCCTCAAGGAACTTCTCAGGTGGGAGTTGACCAGCATCATACTTCATTCTCTATGGGTTCAGTTCCTGTTATTCTCAAATAAGATCAGGTTAGTAAGGTAGTCAAGAATGGCCTTCTGGGTTGATAATTTTTCTCTAATTGTTTGTGTACAGTGTGAGAGCAAGAGTCATGGTATTCTTGCAGTCAGTGGCAGACTATGTGGTTTGGATTACAGGAGAGAACAAGTTTTTACATTCAAAGGTTTATCAAAATTGGAGTCACTTCTGTTCAGACTGTTACAAAATCAGATGCTAAAACTTCCCCAATTCCCAGTGTGTGTGTCCCAACCTGGGGCAGGAGGGACATACAACAGGAATATGAAGGAAAAGGAAACTTTAGAAACAGTGGATGAGTGACATTGGGAGGTACTGACCCACCTTGCTAGGCACAGTGAGGTATAACCTGCAGCCCTTTGCAGGAACCCCAGCCTACAATTCGGCACCAACACAAACATAACACAGAAGTGATAGTGTTGGAGAAGGTGGCAGGAAGAAAGAGGGTGCGAGAGCATTTCCATCCACCGTGCCACACAGGGGGTGTGAAGAAGTCCAAGAGGGGCCTGTTTAGCCTGGGAGGAGTTGCAGAGGTTCTGAGAGAACTTGCAGCACGGCAAGGCTCAGGGAGGGATGGGAGATGCCTCTGCGGGCAGGGCATTCAAGACCTTAGCAAATGGGCAGGGCCTCCAGTGACTGAAGGACACCCCAAAAAGCCAGACAGTCCTACCTCTGCAAGAACCTATCAAACAGGCATAACTAGGCTGGCCACTCCTGCTGCAGGGGCCAGCGAAAACCCAAAGGTCACACCAGATGTTTCATCAGGTAAGATAATTTTAAGAAGTTCAGAGAAAAATGTAGGTGTGTTCTATGATTCTAAGAGAAAAGACACGGTTGGGTATATAGATAAGGGATCCATATAAGAGTAAAACTTGAAGTTGTGCTAGTGAATGGGAACTCTGAGGGACAGTGTAATAGGAGCCAATCGTGTGGGAAGAAGGAGTGTGGCTGTCACAGACAGGGAGGGTCCACAGTAAACTCTCACCTCACCATCTTGCTTTAGGAAACTGAGGCTCAAAGGCAGAATGGCAGTTTGTGATTTATAAAGATGTTGAAAGAGATTTCTAGTGATAACCAAAACTGACCACTATTCACTGTTCGCACATCAGATGTTGGGAGTTGTGCTATCAACACCATGTGGTCAGAAAACTTAGTTTAAGAAAAAAGAACTTCTGAATTTTATTGGTGTATCATCAGTTAGTGCACATTAAAGAGAGACAGCAGAGCAGCTTTAGAGGTAGGTGAATGCATACGTAGCAGCCAGGGAAGCAGAGAGCCTTATGAAAAGGCAAGTGGCCAACAATGCTGAACGTCCAGTGAAGCCTGGAGTCTAAGCTGAGGCCACTTAAGGGCTCCAGGGAGAAGAAACCAGAACAAAAATTGGGGGGTTGGGGGACGGACAGAAGGAACAGAGACATTTCTACTCATATGAGAAATATTGCAGTGAGATGAAAGAGGGTGTATTTCGAAGAGTTGAGAGAAGGTTTTCTGAGTCATCATTAATTTAATGTCTATTTGGGGGGTTTCAACTAAGTTAGGAAATCTGGTTCATGTGTATAGACAAAGAGGAAACAAGGAATCATAGGAGAAATGATAAAGGATGTAAGAAAAAAAGGGCACATTGGAGGGAGCGGAACTCTAGAGGTGGAAAGGGGGATTCAAGGAGATGGGTAGTGAGTGACAAAGTCCCCTCTTCAAAAGCAGTGGCAGTGAAGGAGAGCAGGACGGAATGCCAGGCCATGAACCACGGACAAGGAGGCTGTCATTGCTTAAGCATGGTTTCTTCACCTCGGCACTGTTATTAACACTCTGCTCAGGGTGTTCAGCAGCATCCTTGACCTCTACTCTCTCAGTGCCAATAGCAAGCTTCCAGTTGTGATCATCAAAAGGTCTCCAGACATTTCTAAATGTCTTCTGGGAAAGGCAGGGGCAAAATTGCCCTTGGTTGAGAACCACTGGGTCAGAGAGACAGACGGGAGGCACTGAAACTAGGGAATTGCTCCCACATCCAAGAGGTGAGTCCACACAGGGGAAAGAGGGATGTA
This sequence comes from Galeopterus variegatus, assembly GCF_000696425.1. Classification (NCBI taxonomy): domain Eukaryota; kingdom Metazoa; phylum Chordata; class Mammalia; order Dermoptera; family Cynocephalidae; genus Galeopterus; species Galeopterus variegatus. Next base: position 13,672 of record NW_007741789.1, on the reverse strand, counting down.
TGTGTGTAGGACACGGGGGTAAACACTGACGTGGGGCTTAGAAAAGATGAAGAGAAGTCTTGAAACCCTGTAGGAAAACTTCTCTCCCTCTTCAGCAGTCACCTGGTGCAGCAAGGGCACTGAGCCTGATTCCAGCAATTTTCCACTTTCTTGAAAGGCAGCTGGGAATTCTGCAATATTCTTGCCACTGGTACATAGGCTGTGGTGGCTGAGATTTATAGTTGATGCATCTCTACTTTTGTAAAATTATGTAATCTATTTCTTATGTTCAAAGACTTGTGGGATATTTATAGTAGATGACTGCAGCCACTGATGTTTAAAACTGCACATGAAGGGGCTAGAGTAGGGCACACACTGCCATATAGTGGGTCCTCACAACCTCTTCAGTTCTCTACATCCGTCACCTGCCATGGGTGGGGAGTGTGGTTGCCAGGCCAAGGCAGGCATCTCTAGGCAAGTGTGGTTAGTGTCCATGTTCTCAGAAAAGTTCTGATGGGAAGAGTCAAATAAACTGGAGACCCTAGATGCCCTTGCTTCTGAATCAAACCAGTAAGAATAATAAGTTTATGATCTGCGGGTGTAAGCTTAGTGATAGAAGCCTCTCTTTGGCAAGGAGCTATCTCTATCTCCTGCCCCAAATCCCTCCTGATCTCTGCCACGAAATGATTGGTGGTGGTGACTAATGGGCACACATTTCTACACATATTGGGCACCTTCAGTAGGAAAGGTACAAATTGTTCCCCCACCTCAGTAGTACACAAAATAGATTTAGGAGCCTTTCCCAGACCCTGGACAAAGCCATACATGCTATTGTTTAGTTAGACATGCTATTACACACTGCTTAGCAAGTCAGTGGTGTGAGAAGAGGTACATGTGTTGAGAATGTGGAGTATACTTACATTTATAAAGCAAATATATTTCACAGGGCCTAAGTTTCTTGCAGTTTCAGGTTTAGCTTAACTTCTTAAAAGTACATATAAAACATTGACCTTGCAAAAGACAGGAAATTTTCTCCAGGCTATAGTCTCTGTTGTAAGATTAAGAATTGTAGCACAGCAGGTATGCTGGCTCATAGGACAGACAGGTTACTGATTGATATGTAAAGATACTGGGAAATTGCTGTAAAGAGCAAGAATGTTTGTTAAGATCAAGCTTTTGTTGGTGGATTGACTTAATTTCTTGCAAATTAAATTATGGAATGTCACCTTGCTTGTTTTACTGAAAATATATATTTTATACTGTTAAACTATATTGTTTATATTGTTTTATATTGTTAAACTATAACCCCACCTATGTTCTCTTCCTGTAAGTTCCTGGTCTGGAGAATAAATGTGAGGTGAGAACCCCAGTTCTTGGTTAATTTCCCAAATGGAAGGAATGCCTCTCTCTTGATGGTTCTGGGGGATTAACCCCTTTGGGACTTCTCACTGCTCAGATTAGATGGGCTTTGAGTAATCCTTTGTGGCTCTGTCACCCAGGGGAAAATGGGTGACAAATCCATGGGAAGCAAAGCAACATAGAAAGCTGAAACTCCCATCTCCTGGTGCTTCTGATCAAGGGAAGTTTTTCTGTCTACCTTAATGGATGAAAATGTCTCCAGAAAAATGAAATAGAGCTCCTAAGAACAAATGCCTCTTGCCTTCCACTAAATGTATCCACCTGCAACTCAGGGGAAAAATCTATTTTTCCAGAAACCTCCTTGCATTATTTCTCTTACAACTTGAAGATGATCTCTTCTTATGACATGAGGAAGGGTAGTATAGGGGAAGTAACACAGGATTCACTCATTCATTCATTGATTCATTCATTTGACCTATATTGAGCATCCAGCACTGTGCTCAGCTATGATGATAAACAATGAATGAGACCTGGAAGTTTCTGGCCTCCTGGGTTGTGATGGGAAGGTCTGGTGCTAATCATTACCCTGCTGCAAAAAGCTGTTCGTCTTCAGGCTTCTTTGATCCATAAAATGAAGGGCAAGGACTTCTAGTTGTATAGCCTATTCTATCTTTAACATCCACTATTTGGTGAGATAATCTATAGCAGTGGGTCAAAACATTGGGTCTATGCGATGGGCTGAATTGCATCCCCCCAGAAAAATTCACATTGAAATCCTAACCCCCATTACCTCAGAATGTGACTGTATTTGGAAATATGGTCTTTATAGAGGTGATTAAGTTAAAATAAGGTCATTAGGTAGGCCTTAATCTAAAATGACTGGTGTCATTACAGTAAAAGGAAATTTAGACACAGATAAGTACAGAGGTTAGATGAAGAAGACAGGGAGAAGACAGCCATCTTCAAGCCAAGGTTGCTTTTCAGAAGGAATCAACCTGGCTGACACCTTGATCTCAGAACTTCTAGCCTCCAGAACTGTGAGACAATAAGTTTCTGTTGTTTAAGCCACTCATCTGTCATACTTTGTTATAGCAGCCCTAGCAAACTAACACAGTCTAAATCAGCACTCAGTCAGAAATTATTTTTTAAAGATACTTAGGCATGGTCCTAACTCCCCAAACTGAATAGGAATCTCCAGGCATTAGGTAGGACCCAGTCCATAAAAAAATTTGAAAGTGAGATAGAGTTACATCTGATGGCACCAAAGTTGGAGACCCACTGGTCTATAGAATTTAGTGAAGCATCAGTCCTCTCACCCTACTGATATCCCTCAACCTTTTCTAGTGTGTTATTTACTTTCATGGAGACATTTACCAAACCTTCACCTCATGTCACATGCTGAGTGAAACAGATGAAGAGGCAGTCTTTCCTGAGTCATCCCCTGTCACAAGTCATTTGGCCTATTTATACCTCACCTGGCTTTCTTCTGAACAAGGCAGAAAGACAGTGTACTCCTTGCTATGTGGTGATGTTTTGAAATTTAATTATTAAATACTTGTTAGAGTTCTTCATGAAGTCTTGACGAAACAACCTCTCTAAGTACAAAGTATTGTTTGGTGTGGAGGCACAGCCTGGAAGCACTGCAGGCTCCAGTAAGGTCTAGCTCCTTTTTAATGCAAATTAAGCACCACCTTAATCCACCTGGCAAATTACTGAGAACACCTTAAGCTTTAGTCAGAGGCTCTGTGGGCGTCCCCGTCCCTCTTACTTCCTTCCAATTCCTCTCTATTTTCTTCACCTCAGTTGTTTCAGTGTGTTCTTGTCAGAATATCCCACTAGTATAATTCACGTTAATGACCTCCTTGACACTTGTGTTATTTTTCTAGTGGAATAATACTGTGTTGACTTGAACATTAGTGAACTAATTGGCTTTATCATTGTTTTATCTACTGCCGTCTTCTTGGAGTAGAGCCCTGAGGGAATGTACAAGGAGGCTGGCTCACTGAGGTTAAAGGAGGTAGAGAGAGTTAGGTAGAAGTCACAATTATCCGGAAGACACTGTAAGACCAGGCAGAGAGAAAACCAGTAGGAAGTTGGAAAGGGGGAGGCTTGGTGGTAATTTAGCCAAGGTCCCTCTCTATTTTTGACATCATTTGTATTCACATTGATATCTTAAAAGAGGGAATGTGAGTAGCAGAGACAGGATTAAATCAGGTTTTCCCACAGGTGTGCAGAAAATGGCTTACAAGTGTAGTGAAATGCCTAAATATTGATCCCCTTCAGCCCTTGGGGCAATCTATTTCAATTTCCCCTCCAGTAGGTGGAAGCCTATTTAAGGGCTTTAAATTCCCTCCAGTTTAAGGGATATGCAGAAAAAAATCATTGTGTGTTCAGTGATGAGAAAAAATTTAGGAACTGTATTAAATGACCTTATGATGAGAAAAAATTTAGGAACTGGATTAAATGACCTTCGTAGCTTTCTCAGTTTGTACTGCTTTCTTCTCATCCTTCCAGTTTAATCTCTACACAACATCCAGGCTGATCCTGTTAACCTTGGTTCAAATCCTTCCAAGACTGCCCATTGTTCTTAGGATAAATTCCTTAATATGGCTAACAGAGCCCTTCGTGATCTGCCTCTGTGTACATTTTGGGCCACGTATCTCACCATTTTTGACCCCATTCTCTGCTCTGACCAAGCTAAACTATTTTCACTTCCTCCAACAAGTCATGTAGACTCTCAGTCCTGGGTTTTACACAATGTGCTCCCTCTGTCTGGACCACTATTGCTCACACCCAATATGAACAGAGACACCGAGACACACACACACACACCACACACACACACACACCACACACGCACACACCACACGCACACACCACACGCACACACCACACACACACACACACACACACACACACACATCTGGACAACTCCTACTTCTTCCATACAGGAAGGGATCATATCTGTTTTGTTCACCAGGTATCAAATGCCCAGTACAATGTTTCACATATAGTAGTAGTTGTTGGATGAGTGGATGAATGAATAGTTTCTTGTATACTGGGGAGTCAATAGTTTTGTCCTTTTAGCTTCTCTGTTTTAGTTTCTGTATTTTTTCTTTTCTTTAATTTTGCATTAGTAATGGAAACAAAATAACTTTCTCCTCATTGAATCTCCTCAAAGGCGTCCCACCATCCCTGGCCACATTGTGAGCAGAAACTTGAACAAAATCAGTGCTCTGTCAGC
>NW_007741789.1:0-8760 GCF_000696425.1 Galeopterus variegatus | reverse complement strand
GGAGTCAATAGTTTTGTCCTTTTAGCTTCTCTGTTTTAGTTTCTGTATTTTTTCTTTTCTTTAATTTTGCATTAGTAATGGAAACAAAATAACTTTCTCCTCATTGAATCTCCTCAAAGGCGTCCCACCATCCCTGGCCACATTGTGAGCAGAAACTTGAACAAAATCAGTGCTCTGTCAGCGTAGAAGAAGGCTGGGAAACAAACATTGGGTAAGAAACTAATAATGTTTTCTGCAGTTTTCAAGAGAGGGAAAGAAGATAGAGGAAGTTATAAAGGAAGGTCTACAATTCAGCAAATACTGAGTTCCTATTATGCAGTGGACATAGTGCTAGGTACTGGGGACATAGTGGTGTACAAGACAAACTGTCCCTCTCTCTCTTCAGAGATCTTGGACTCTAGCTGAGGATCCACACATATAGAGAAGTAATTTTATTTTGACTATGGTATTAAGAGGAGAAGTGTGATTGCCATGAGCACATATAGTGAGCCTGTTTAATGTAATTCGGGATAAGTTAACACTCCTTTGAGGCACAGACATCTAAGCTAAGACTTGAAAGATGGTGAGGGGGTTAGACAAGCAAAGTATAAAGAAAAAGAATGTTTTTGGTTGTATACCAAAGGCCTAGCATCCAGAGAAAGAATGACAGGTTTGAAAAGCTGACAGGATATCCATGTGATGGGAGTATAGACAGGGAGGGGTGTGGTGTGAAATGAGACTGGGGAAATAGGTGGGTCCCAGTCACTCAGCACCTTGTAGACCATGCTACAGATTTGGGACTTTATCCCAACAGCAAGTGAAAACAAGTACTTTAGCTAGAGAGAGACTCAATCAGACCTTGTTTTATAAGATCACCTTGCACTTAGAAAGAATATTCGAGAAGGGCAAGAGGCAATATGGGACCCCATAGAGAAGGTCTCTATGGAATCAGATGATGGTGCATGAACCAAGGTGGTCCTGGAGGGACTGAAGAATTGTAGATGGATTGACAAGAGACTTAGTAAATAGGAGCAGCAGGGCTTGGTGATTTAACCAGCAAGATGAGCAAAAGAAAAAATAAATATTTGTAGCATGAGTGAATGAACGAATGGCTTTCAGCATTTAACATTCAGTCCTCTTCATTTTAAAACTAAAGCATCACATTCCAAGCAGAAGCACATTCTTCCTCTGCCAGCACTGGCTAGACCCGTCTGGGAAAGGAACACAAGATACATTCTTCCCACACTTCCCCTTCCTCTTTCTGCTCTTTCCCTTAGGTGTAGGGGCCAGGAGAAGGAACAGGAGAGGCAATTTTCCTTGGAGAACTGCTATGGTAAGGCTGCAGTCTTCTCCTGAGTTCACCGCTGCTGCCTCTCTTGCCAGCACTGAGAGACCACCAGTGCCTTGCATGGCAAATGTCCATGTGCTGCCTGTCTCCAAAGACAACCCCATGTGTTCCTTGGAGGAAACAGCAGGGGTCTTCTTGATGCGTGCGGTCTCTGGAGAGAAGACTCAGCCATGACTTAGCATTTCTCACCAACCCCCCTTCAGCTCCCGCTTGGTGGTCCTTCACTCCTGCCACTTAGACTGCTCTCTTTGGGAGACACCAGCAAGCCTAACTATCTTTGCTTGGGTCCATTCAATCTGAAAAATGCTCACACATGCTTGCCACACTAAGTGGCCGGAGTACAGGCTGCTTGGTCTTTACCTCTTCTCTCGGGCCCACAGTCACTCTCTGATTCTCTTTCTCCACATCCTGGTGGCTTAGGGACAGATAAGCAATTCTGCTAGTTATGCAGTTGCCTAACAGGGTAATAAAATGGCAGGTACCCCTAACCTCACTTGACTGGTAATTCTCTTGAGACCTTCCTGCATTGGTTTCCAGGAAGCCAGAGCCCCCACCTTACTGCCACTGTTAGAAGGAAGAACACAGCTTCTCTGCAAAGACACTGTGCTTCTTTAAACATGCTCTCTCCACTTAATCCTCTCACTAAAATGACCAGGTGGGGGACAGGAAGGGTGGTTGGATTCATGGAACTGCTGGCAGCTCTAACTGCTGGCAGCTCTCTGGACTTTGTAAGTTAACTTGTTGGTGATTTTTGTCTCCATTTTGACCTTAAACCACAATTCTGGGGACATGAGAAAGTGATATCGACAGCCTATTATAATTTGAACAGTGATACCTTCTAACTTTTTCAAAATATAAAATCTAAAAGCGATATTAATGGTAGAGGGGGAAGCAGTAGGATGGAGAATTGGGAGATCCCAAGAGAAGCAGCCATCCCCACCTTCATAAAAGTGCCCTCTACTGCAACAACGTGAAAGAAGATGCTGTTTTTAAAGTTCCAGGGTTCCCTAAGGATTGGGCACCAAATCTAGTCTATTACTGGTCAGGGAGGCCTGAACTTGATGTACCAGGAAGTTGGAATATAGGAAGACTGTGGAAGAGACAAAGAATAGGGTCAGATGCAAGGAGTTCAATGACAACTAAGGTCAAAGCTCACCGAGATGGCCTGGGAGAGTAACACATATTTGATTTCCTTGGAGAAAGACTATATAGAGTCTGAATCATAAATCCTAGTAACCAAGCATATTGGTAAAATGACGTAAAGTGACCATTTAAAACTTTTAAGAAGAACTACTTAAAATTCTTTAAATTTGAGAAATTGTCATTTTTCATTGTCCTTATTTTCCTTCCAATTAAAGACATCTTGAACAATGTTTAATAGCTGGGTTTTTTGATAGAATATTTTTCTCACAAAAAGCTTCTGCTGTGGAAATCAGTGAATAATCTGTAAGTGCTCTCAAATGATAAAAAGGGATGGCAATGAAAAAGTAATTGCATGTCTTGCACCTGCCTCCTGAAATTCATTAGCAGCCTATGGTACTCTGAAATCCTCTCTGAGGATGTTAGAAACAATCACACAATTGTTCTGCCTCATCCTGTGTTTTGTGATTCTACCTCTTAAATGGCACAGGCACAGAGAAAGATTTTAGATACACGGCCTCTTTTCAGAGATGGAATAGATCTCCGCCTGCCATGAATTCTGAATTCTCACCACTTCTCCAAAGCACCTGTTTTTGCTTCAAGGGGCCATACCAACTCAAAACTAGCAAATTAAGTAATTCATGAAAGGAGAGTTCTGAAAACTGATTGTACTTTTAAAGTAGCTTCACAAGCAGAAATCTGTAATCAGTACCTCCTTCAGTGCTGTAATTTATTTAGAAGAAACACTTCATTTTTTAAATATAGAAATGCCAAATACAAACGGAGAGATTTAGGTTCACAAATAAGAGACTCTTTTTGCTTTTCCACATCTCATGCAACTGATGTTCTCAAATCCTGCGTGTATGGACACTGTCCCTGGCTCAGTGGCTCCCCTGGCTTGGGAATGTTTAGACAGTGCTTCAGCCGTGTGTTTCATTGGTTGATTCCCCACAGCCATCCCGCGAGGTCTTCACAGCAGCGCTTTCACAGACCAGGAACCTTGCCTCTCCACTTACTTCCCCACGCCCTTTTTGTTAGAGCTGTTTGTAAATGAAAGCTCTAGAAGAGGAAACGGCAATAATTAGTACTATTTACTGAGTATGTACTAGGTGGGGCTGTGCTCCATTATCTACCCTTTTTTACAACAACTCCCCCAAAAGTATATTTTAGCCCATTTTATAGTGGGGAACTGAGGCTTGGAGAAATTGTAATTGGCCAAAGTCCACCTATCTCTTTTTCTAAGAGGTTTTATCTCAACAAAAATGGTAAAAAGGTCAATGTGGGCTCTGCCAAGAGTTCTAGGAATGAACATATGAGAGGAGAGACTAGATTATTCATTTCAAGAATTCAAGCAAATCTTGTCAATTCATTCATCAGGAGTTAGTTTAAACCTTAATGTCCCAGGTACTGAGTGAGATAAAAAACAAGCAAATGACGACATCCTATTACCCCCAGGAATACAAGGGGTCTTCAAAAAGTTCATGGAAAGATTCGTGTTATCTTTCAATTCTATTTTTCCATGAACTTTGTGAAGTGTCTTCCAAAATAGCTGTACCATTTTGCATTCCTATCAGCAATGAATGAGAGTTCCTGTCGCTTCACATGATTGTTTTCTTTGGTCTGTTGATATGATCACTTATGTTAATTGTTTTTTGAATATTGAAATGGCCTTAAACACCTGGAATAAATTCCATTGGTCATTGTGTATAATTATTTTTGTAGGTTGTTGAATTTGGTTTGCTAATATTCTGTTGAGGATTTTTGCATCTATGTTCATGAGATATATTGCTATGTAGTTTTCCTTGTTTTTAATGTCTGTGTCTGATTTTGATATTGGGTTAATGATAGGATGAGTAAGAAATTAGTCCCCTATTTCTATTTCCTAAAAAATATTGTAGAGAATTGGCATAATTTCTTCCATAAATGCTAGGGAGGGTTCATTGGTGAACTCACATGATCTCCTCTTTTGCTAGTTTCCTAAAGTGGAAGCTTAGATGATTGATTTTTGATCTTTCTTCTTTAATACATCCATTCAACGCTATAAATTTCCCTTTAAGCACTACTTTCAATGAGAAAGCAGAGTAAATGAGGACAGATGCATATACATTGCTAAATGTGGTAGTGGTGAGTTTGTGTGAGTTCTCTTATTTTTATTATTTTTTATTTTTTTATTTTAACATTTAATGGGCATATTTGTGAGCTACAGGGTATTGTTTCAATACCTGCATATACTGCACAACAATTCACTTAGGGTAGATAGCAGTTTTGTTATATTAAAGAGAATTTTATTGAATTATAATATACATGTAGTAACATTCAAATATCTTAAATGTATAGCCAATCAACTTTCATGAAGTAAACATACCCATGTAACCACTATTCAGATCAAGAAATAGAACATTACTAAGAGTCCACTAGTTATCACATTAAGTTCACTCAGTACTAACATGGCTTCTCCGAAATGGTGGTTGGACACATCTTACAAGAGGAGAGATGGTGGGACAAACTATAGCCTTACTGCTGCACCTGGTCCCTATGGTGTACTGAGTTCATTGTCTCCCTCCTCTACCACACAGTCTAGATTCTCTTCCCTCTCATCTGCCAGTCTAAATGATTTGCCTGATAGAGTCACCTCAAACTTCATCTTTGAGGGATCCCTGGTGTCGCGCTCAGGCTAGGATCTGGAGCTTACAGACCCCTAGAGCCCATTCACAAACCCTTCACATGCAGGTCTATGAGCTAGGTAACTGGCAAAAAAGTCCTTGGAGCCTTGGTTGAAGAAGGAATAGTCTTTATTCAGCACACACACATCTAAGAGCTAAGCAGTCCACACAGAGAAACTCAGAAACTTAACTGCTACCAGCAAAGTCCAAAGAAAAACTGAAACTGAGCAGCTGCCAGCAGAGTAAACATGTTCCATTGCTAGAGGCAAGCTCTCTGCCAGCCAGCCTGCTTCAAACTGCAGAACCCACAAAAGCAATTAACTAGAAAGATACATGGGCGCACATGCACACTGACACCACCCACACAATTTGTTTACAAGAAATGTGGAGGGAGCCTGACTAAATTATTCTATTTTCCCCACACCTGGTTACCATGCTTGTCAGTTCATTGTTGACACAATTTCCTCCTCATAGTTAAAATGAACATGGGAGGTCCTTGAGATGAATGGAGGAATCTCCTTGGTGCTGAAGAGGAATGGAGCAAAATTTATCTCCTTTTGACGATCAGGATCAATTACCGTTGCCAGCATGATAATTCTCTTTTTGCCTATGATAACCAAAATGAACAAACCCAAATTACCCAAGGTGGGGGGTAGACCAACTGGTATTTGTAACTTTATATTTAGTGGAATTCTTGTTGAAGCCCATGGTAGAAGCATTGCCCCTGTAGAAGATAAGACCTCTAGACCTACGTTCCAATATAAAAGCCATTGGTCATGTGTGGATATTTAATTTTAAATTAAATTTTAAATTTGGTTCCTCAGTCACAATAGCCACATTTCAAGTGCTCTATAGCCACATGTGGTTAGTGGTTACCATATGGGAAAATACAAAAGAACATTTCCATCTAGACTCATATATATTCTACCAGTTGAAGACACAATACCATATAATGGCCATTTATTTAATACACACACACCACACACACACACATGCACACATCTTGACAGCAGGCCAATCTAACGGAATGTCATCTCTAATTTGGCACTTCAGCTGTGCTTTCAAGAAGGCCATTCCAATGCTCTCTCACACTGACAATTTTGGAGCTATGTAATATGTGGTGGGACAATGGACCATGTGGTCATTGCTATGGGTTAAATGTGCTCCCAAAGGCTCATGATTGGAAATTTAATACTCATTATAACAATGTTAAGAGGGTGGGAAATCCAATTATGGTCATTGAAAGGTGGGGCCTTTTAAGAGGTAAGCAGATTGTAAGGACTGTACCATTGTGAACGGATAATCCATTGATGGTTTAATGAGCTATAACGTGCAGTGGTAATGGAAGGCTTTAAAAGGAGAGCAAGTGAGGAGGTTAGCTCTCTTGTTCAGCCCATTTGCCATATGATACCCTGTGTTGCTACAGATCACCCCACCAGGAAGAAGGCCCTCACCAAATGCGTTCCCTGGACTTTGGACTTCTTAGACTCCAAAACTTTAAGAAATAAATTTTATTTTCTTATAAATTACCCAGTTTCAGGTATTTTGTTATAAGCAACAGAAACAGACTAATGCAGTCATGTTCCCTTTGTCATATCTCCATTACCACAAAATGGCTGTCTTGAGCCGAGGCAATGTCAGGAAATCTCAGGATCAGAAAATGGAGGCTCCTTCTGAACTCTTACTTGGGATATGAATAAAAGGAATTTCTAGAAAAAGGAACAATCCTGAGATGATTGGGGAAAAAAAGTGTCCATCACCTGTAGTAATAAATGAAAAGAAAGTAATTATATTAGCTTCTCTCAACAAAAATCAGGTGCTCAAATGTGAAAAGTCATCACCTTTTGGATACTGTATTATTCTACTCTCACTTCCTTGCAAATTGTGTGTTTTCATAAACTTCTTTTAATAAAGAAATTAAAATACTTCTTTTTAAAATATGTTTTAGGCAGCACAGCCACCAACTCACTGACAATCTGAGGCAATTGCCTCCTTGTACATTTTGCCTTTCCAGTAGTTATAGCTTTTTGACAGTAGGATCAGGGTGAGATAAATTGACTTTAGCATTTTTGTTAAAAATAAAAAGCCCCACAAACCTGGCCCATCATTTCCAACTGGCAGGAATATAAATAGCTGATGCACTTTAGTATGCATAAAGCCAAACAAAACCCAAGAAGATGTTGTCTAAAGGTGATTAAAATGTGTGTGTTTATGGGAACAAGATGTGGCCACCCGCTGGCTTAGAGTCCATCTGATTTGGTCTGTTTATAAATAGAATTCCAAGTGAACAAACCCACTTCCTGTTAGTCTCCCTCAATCTCTTTTTTCCTGCCCCTAAAGTATGGATCTGATGGCTTGCCCTGTTTGGAAGGAGAAAATGCTGTTTGCCATTTATCAAAATCTAAACAGCTGTAACCTAACAATGTTAGTTTAGTTTTCATATTAAGTAAATAAATGTGAATAGTGATCATATTGTACAAACATGTGGACCTGGAGTTTAAATTCAATAAATTTTTCTTCTAATTCAGTTTCACAAGGTTTCAAATTTTCTTAAGCTCCCTTCACGTTTTCCAACTTTGCTAAATTATTATGGACAGCATATTCTATAGATACAGCCTCTTAACTCTCTCCCAATCCATAGTGCTAAGCCTATTTGGATTTGAAGATTTTTTTTTCTCTTGAAAGTTCAACATAATTTACTTCGAGAGCAAGAGTGAGTGATTTGAAAAGGTGCTGGCTTGAAAATCATGGAGTAATTAAAGGCATTATTATACTTTCCAGATCAGGTGTAAAATGGACAAGAAAAGCATGTGCATTTCTCTGTAATTCCACCCATTAACTCATTCTTAACCCACAGTGATTGTGTATTTAAGACTTCACTCATTAGCCAGCCATTTCCATGCACTTGTACTTTGGATCAAGCTCTGGGTCATTTCAGTGTTTCATAGAATCACGGGTATAAAACCCATTTAGACATAATGATGGTGATCAAGCCCATCAGTCAACAATATTTATTATGCAACTACTGTGTGCCATTCCAATTTACATCCTTCAAAAGGCAAAGGTGGTCTGCCTTTGGATACTAGAAGGGTATTTGCAGTAAATTACATGGAGGAACAGCTTGATTTCAATAATGGTCCTTTAAGAACCAAGCTAATATTCAACTCCATTGAAAGACTAATTTGGACATTAAAGTTCTATTTTTTTGTTGAAACATACGTAAATATAGAAGCAATTTGGAGAGACTTTTATGCTAATAAAAATATGCTCTGAATAAATACATTCTTTTCTCCCAGCTAAGAATATTTTAATCAAAAGTTGTTCTATGGTTGACTAGGACAGCTGTGTCATTATTAATTTTCTACTAATTCTCTAGGATACTCCCCATGGCAGGTGGTCTAAACCTTTAGTTTTTTCAAGGCCCAATTCTTTTACTAAGCCTATATTTTCAGCAGGCCAGAAAGTAAAACCTTTTGTTTTAGCTTGTAGGTTGTTAGACTATGAGAAGCTATATCAAGAACATGATATAGAGAACTGTCCACTACCCAGAGATGCTGAACTTCAAGCTGAATACACTAACTGCATGACACTTTTGAGTTACTACCCTTGAAAGATATGTGTATTCCATGT